>NW_024429267.1:41245316-41484638 GCF_017639785.1 Mesocricetus auratus | reverse complement strand
TTCAATGATAATACAATGTAAAAGGAAATTTGAGGGCTCAAAATGATAAAGGAGGAATTTTCAATGACTTCTTAAATAGTGTACAAGGGTAAATACACCCATACACGAAGTATACCAGCACATGAACATCTACATGTTCACAGACGCCAGAAATAAAGTTAAAGACACAAACACACAATTATAAGTATAAGAGAATAGAAAATTAGATGAACGATATCACATGTCTCCATTATTCTTATTGCAGATGTGATATGACTATCCATGTGGTGTGTGCTCCAAGTGTCATTCATTCTATATGAGGCAGAACTCAATTTATCTGAGAATTTTTATATCTCCACATCTTTCATTCCCTTTTGTCATGCTTTTAGTTGCAGCAATATGAAATGTAACTAATATTTATGAAACCAGATATTTTGCTATTTACAAACACAGAAATAAAAACTTAAGAGGTAAACTTCCAATGGCAAACTTTCTTAATGTCTGTGTTTCTATGTGTCTATGTAGCATGAAGAATGAAGACCACACAACATACACATATATGAAGGTTGTATAATATATGTCAACAAAAGATAAAGACAGTATTGAGATCATAGACTTCAAAAAATGTGTATGGAATTAATCTCATTACCTAAAACACTTAAAATTCCATTCACAGAGCAACTCCCAGTCTGTATATTATGGAAATCATCACAAAGTAATTTATTCATTACACCTATCAATCTTTACAAGAACTAAGTAAATTCAGAAGTTATACAATGTAAACTAAATTAAGGACTTTGGGAATGTAAAAATGCACAAAACCACAGTCACCTTAGTATCCTCATATCTACATAAAAATCCAGTCTCAGACATACATAAATAGGAAAGAACAATGAATGAGTTTATCATTCAGGTTTCTTTATTATACTGCATATAATGTACAGTGTATAATGTTCAATGCCCCCCAAAACCCATTAAAAATCAAATGGATTGTAGTGAATGTCTTCATTTATAAGGGAGGCACAGATCTCAGTGAAAAACACAAAACACAAAGTAGACAGATTCTCAGGAACCACACCTGAGGTTGACTTCTGGCCTATATATGTGTGTTCACATACAAGCGAACTTATACCTATCCACATGTAAACTAATACACATGGACGCTTATGACCAAACAATAAAACTACAGAGGATATAAGGTGTCAAAATCAGAAACTTATGCAATGTAGCATTTTGCATTCCCTACATCACTAGAAGACTAATCATATCTTCAAAAAATTTTCCATAACTACCACTGTAAAATTATCCTTATATGAAACTCTAAGCTACAGCAGAAAACTGGGTTTCTTAAATATAAACATTGGCAATTTACAAAGATTACATATTGAATAATGAATAAGACACATTTGTTTTTAAATTATATTTACCTTTTTTATATGAGATTTGCCAGAATGTACATTTGGGTACCTCATTAATACACGATGTTCAGGAGGCAGAAGAGAGCATCAGATACCCTGAAAATGTGTCCCGCGCTACCGTCTCGCCAGCAAGAACGACGCAGAACACTCGGATCCTTCTGCAGTAAAGCTTTAATGCATCTTGAGAGATAGATGATCAGCTTCTTAGTGGGAGACCCCAAGCTAAGAAACCCAGCCCCTTATATAAGCCTAGGAGCTCCGAGTGAGATGTGTAGAGCCGGGATTGGTGGTTTGCACATCACCCCAGATGACGTCACGGGAGAGGCACAGTTTAAACGGTTAACTCCAACTGACAGCGACAGTTAACTCCAACTGACAGCGACAGTTAACTCCAACTGACAGCGACAGTTAACTCCAACTGACAGCGACAGTTAACTCCAACTGACAGTGGATGTCAGCGCCATCTTCTAACGGCAATAGCGATAGCGAGGGCGGCTCCTCACATCTCCCCCTATTCATTTATTTTTGAAGCAATAGGACACCCACAACTTTGGAGTGGAGATAGAGGTCAAATCCCCATGTGCAAATTCGGAACATGTACAAAGCTCCTCTCCAGGGTCTTATCCCCAGAGGAAGTCCTGACCAGTCCGATGTCTTTTTTCTGGGGGAAGGAGATCATGACATAGAACCTTCATGCAAGATGACTTATCTCCCAGGAGAAAGTCGTTATACCGCAGACCTCTCCTGTGCAGTGCTTAGCCTTGCAACTCCTTGGGCTGCTGAAGCCTACCCACTCTATCCCGTGCAATGAGACTAGCCTCGTGGGGTGCAAGAGCTGGGAGGCCAGCGACCTATTGCTTTAACATGGTTAACCAAATGTCAGGGGAGGCTCCGTGTTCTAAGGCAGCAAGTGCTTGTGCCACCACCACTTTCTCCTTTTGTTTGGGCTCTGAGCGTACACACCATCCAAAGCATCAACACTATTCCACAGCAGAGAACTAGGCTAAATGATCCTACCCCCACCCATTCCTTAAAATAAGAAAATGCAGATGAAATCCAGGGGAGAGGTCTTCCATCAGAGAAAGATCCAGATGCGTCGAATTCACTTGCAGGATCGCCATTCTCAACTCACGGAGTGTCTGCTCAAACTCAAAAGTCCAATTCTGTAATAAATGTTGAGACAGAGCTTGTGACAGGTTAGCTGCTCTTGTAAAATTCTCATATTGTACTAAGTGACACAAAGGCCAGGCAACTTTTGTTCACATCCCAATTGGGCCATCTGCCACAATATATCCAATTGTTCCTGAACCAAATTAATCTGTTGGTTTACCAACATCAGGCCTCCTTGTATCTGAGAATTGGCAGTGGCCTGTTTATCTAGGACCATGGTCACAGTGGCCTATAGTTCATTAATGGTTTGAGTTGTCTGCACAGTGGCAGAAAGTGCAAGGGCCGAGGCGGTAACCGAAGCAGTAACCGCGGCGGTGGCTATCAGGCCCACAATAATAGCAGAGATCCCAAAAATCTCACTTTTCCCTAAACAAACTCAAATTACTTGGCGCCTCAACAGGAGCTGGAATAAATCGAGGCACGCGCATTACCAAAGCAAAAGGGTGCTTAATAGCATCCCAGCATAATGCATAAAAACAATTCTAAGCAGAGCAATTTATTTCTTTCTGATTCTTACCTAAGGTATCATTACTCACAACCCAAATAAAGGGCAGCTGAATAATTAGTTCTCTTAAAAGGGGTATACTTAACATTGGAGGAGGACCAATCAGATGATCCAGAGCTCTGTCCCTCACTCAGACTGTTGCCTAATGCCCCTTTCCAATCAAAAGTAATCTGTCCCTTCTCACTATCATAGGAGAAAGATCAGTACAGCTTCCATTAATTCAAAAGGATTAGCATTAGATCTTTCTGGATCCATATGAATAAAATTATCCTTTAATGAAGAAATCACAGTAAAGCACAAGCTTCCTACTAATGACAAGGTTCTCTCATCCTGAAAACTCTGTATCTGAGGATCTAAAGGCAAAAAGGCAAGCCCCAACTCTCTATTATTTGTGAAAAATCTAGGGAACACCTGGGCATTCTGCATCACTGGCATCGGTAGGGGAAGGTAGACATGATGGCCCACCGTAACTCTCCCATCATACTAGGAACCATCATCCCGAGTAGGAGAGTCTTCATCACCCACTTGGCCTCCATCCTTCTTATTCTGGAGTTGTGAAGGAGCTCTTCGAGTGAGTCTTTCAGGGATCCACAGGGGGTTTTCTTCCTCCTGTGGAAAAACACACACAGCTCCCCTGGATCTTATAAGAATAGGATCCGGGCCTTTCCAGAGATCAGTCAAGACATCTTTCCATTTTACCATTTCTTTTGGCCTATCAGGCTCTAAACTGTGGCGATCAGCCGCAGTGTGGCCTTGGGCATCACAGTTCAAGAAATTAAGGGTAAAAAGTGCCATGGATACAGCAACTCTTGGTACCGAGGGTAGAACATCCTCAATACTCCCTTTTGTTTAATCAGATATGATTTGAGTGTACGATGGGCACGTTCCACAATGCCCTGTCCTTGAGGGTTATAAGGTAGGCCAGTTAGATGGGTAACATCCATTTGCCGACAAAACTGTCGGAATTTTTGAGAGGTATATGCTGGTCCATTGTCTGTTTTTAAAATTCTGGGTTTTCCCTAGCACTCCAGGCCTCAAGGCAATGTTGAATCACATATGAGGCCTTTTCCCCTGTTAGGGTGTGGCAAACATTACGCCAGAACAGGTGTCAACAGAAACATGAACATATTGAAGCCTTCCAAAAGAGGGAATATGAGTAACATCCATCTGCCACATCTGCAATGGTCTAATGCCACGTGGGTTTATTCCCATGTGGGGAGTAGGTAAGAATTCGCAGCAATTCTGGCATTGAGTAACAATTTCCCTAGCCTCTTTCCTGGATAGAGCAAAACGACGGCGCAAGGTCTCAGCCGTCACATGAAAGCGCTTATGGAATTCTTTTGCTGCTTGTGCATGGGTAGACAAGGCAGCGGCCACCAGCTTTGTAGCCTTGTCCGCTAAGTCATTCCCTAAGGACATGGGACCTGGGAGTCCAGAATGTGCTCGGACATGGGTAATGAAAACAGGAAATCTCCTATTTAACAAGGCAGCTTGTATCTTCTGAAAGATGTTAGCAACTCTGCTGGAGGATCTTATTATTCCAGCTATCTCAAGGAGATTAACTGCATTAACCACATAAGAGGAATCTGATACAATATTGAGGGGTCCTGGAAAAGCCTCAAGAACCTCCAGTACTATCAGACATTCTACAACTTGAGGTGAAGTTTCATTATATTGTTTAGATATAACCCTATCCTTGACCACATAAGCTCCCATACCAGTTTTTGATCCATCAGTGTACACCACAGTCCCATCTGGGAGTGGGTCTTTAGCTGTCACTTGTGGAAACACTATAGCCTGGTTTAGGGCAAACTGTAAAATTGGATGCTTTGGAAAATGATTATCAATTTGTCCTGAAAAGGAAGTAACTAAAACTGCCCAATCACTAGATGACCCCGATTTCCGTGTTGTGTAATGGGTTTTATTCTGCCTTGTTCTTGCCTACCCAAGCCTCTACCATTTGTATACCCCATCTTTGCCATAATGGCTGATGCCTGGGGGAGTATTCATTAGTTAGGGTCATGCCCATGGCTTGTAACACATCTCGTCCCCATAAATTTACAGGGAGTGGCAACACATAGGGGGTAAAACATCCCTGTTTGCCTTCAGCATCCCGCCAGGTTAAGGCTGAGGCACTGATGGCAGGAGAGGACTGGTATCCAAGACCTTGTAGAGAATGAGATGAAACAACAGTGGGCCAAGACTTCGGCCACCAATGGAGTGAAATAATGCTTTTGTCTGCTCCCGAATCCATTATCCCTTCAAATTCTTTTCCATTAATTAACAATTTTATTGTAGGTCTCTCATTTAGGGGTATAGCCAGATAGGCTGAATCACTTCCAGAAGATCCCATAGCCCTTTTTTGTAAAGTGTAGGTTTCTCCATCCCCGAGGGAGGGCAGCAACACCAGTTGTGCAATTCTATCTCCCTGCTTTATAGAAAATACACCCCGAGGGCTAGAACAGAGAACTTGAATCTCCTCTTTATGATATGGGTCAACAATCCCAGGATATATAATGAGTCCCTGTAAAGTTAAGGAGCCACGGCCCAGAATAAGCCCAATGGTGGCAGGGGGCAAAGGTCCAGGGAATGGACTGGGACCGGTTGAACATTCATTTGGGGCATGAGTAAGAAGTCGGAGGCGGCACGCAAGTCCATTCCGGAGGTTCCTCGGAAACCTCTACTTCCTCTTGATTGCTTTTCTGAAATTGGTTCCCATATTTCTGAGGGCCCTGGGACCATGGGCCCCGTGACCCGTTTTTTGATTGGGGTACCTTGGATTCTTCAATAGGGGGCAGAAGCCTCCCTTTTACATCCCGGACTGACCTGCATTCGCTAGCCCTATGATAACCTTTACCACAACGATAGCAAAGCTTCGATTCTCTTGTTCTTTCAGGGGCTTGACAATCTTTCTTAAGGTGCCCCATTCTCCCACAATTAAAACAAGCTTTTCGATTAGATAAATCTCTATACCTGTGCGTTTGTAAAATGGCGGCAGCTAGTCCTGCATTGGTTAGGGGTCCCCCAGCTCCCTGCACACTCTGAGCCAATCTTGTAAACCTTTGCTTTTGCGAGGGCGATAGCCGCTCGACATTCCTGGGTTGCTTGTTCATAGACAAGTTGCTCAATCAGGGGCATAGCTTGTTCTGAATCACCAAAGATGCGACTGGCGGCCTCTGTCATTCTGGCCACAAAGTCTGAAAATGGCTCTTGGGGTCCTTGGACAATCTTTGTAAGGTGTCCACTGGACTCTCCCCTTTTTGTGAGGGCCTTCCATGCTTTAATAGCGGCGGCCGACACCTGACCATAGACGCCCCAGATGTAGTTGGTTTGATTAAGGGCATGTTGACCCTGACCTGTCAGCATTTCAAATGTCCACTGCCTCTGATTCTCATCTTCAGCCGTGGCATTAACTCTAGCTTGTGCCTGGGCTGCATCATACCAGAGAGCCTTCCATTCCATGTATTGTCCCATGTTGGGAAGCACTGCTTTCACTGTCGTTTGCCAGTCAGTGGGAGTCATGGCAAAATTAGCAAGCCTTTCCACCTGTAATGTGGTAAAGTTAGCATTGACCCCATAATTACGAACGGATTCGGCCAATTCTTTGATTTGATTGTAATCTACAGGGGTATGTACTCTTCCGCCTTCCACATTCTCGAATACTGGAAAAGCCATTTGTATTTTTCTCCGTTCCTCTAAAGGTAAAAAGGAGTCAGTACCAGTATTCAGCCGAAGCTCATATGGCGGAGGCGCTGAGGGCGTGAGCCCGCCGGATTTATAGGCGGTGGCCTCACATTCATTTTTGTTTTCAGTGGCCGGTGTCTATCAGGGTGATATCTTTTTCCTCATACCGTGCCACCTCCTCCTCTAGACCACCTTCTTCGCTAGAATCCAGAGTGTCAGAATCAGAATTATCTAGCTCCAAGGCTTCTAGCTCTACTGCAGGGTATAGACTAGATTCTGGCTTTTTCTTTTTCTTAGATTTGTTAAGGGGTGAATGATAACTCCTTCTTTCTCTCCCCCTTTCTTAACTTCCTGGGGAGGGCCTTTTTTCTTAGACATGTCTTTTCTTTTGCGAGCTCCCATTCTCTCACTCCGTTCAGTTTCTGACATGCTATCCTGAACTTCCTCTAAGGTTCCCTGACTTTCTATTATAGCAGGGTGACAGGCCTCATCCTCCAAGCAGTTTTTAACTAGCTTCCAAATGGCTTTGGTACCTAAGCAGAGATCTCCTTCTGCATGCTTCCTGTCTAGTTCTTTACCTAGCTTGTTCCATGAGGCCACAGTGAGGGACCCGGAACAAGCATACCATGGTGCCACTCTATCTACCTCCTTCACAAAATTTTGAAGTGTTCGTGGTGCAATTTTAAGATCTCTTTGTTTTAGCACAGTCTGTAAGGCTGTAACCACTGACTGTGACGACCCCATCGCGCTGACAGCTTATCTAAAAAACGCGCTCAACTCCGTTACCAGACTGACAGCACCAGACTGACAGCACCAGACTGACAGCACCAGACTGACAGCACCAGACTGACAGCACCAGACTGACAGCACCGTTCTGTCAGCACCAGCCACGATGAAGGAGAAGGACAAACAGGACTAGCACCAAAGCCTCCACTGACCCGTCCCACGGTGATGACAAACTAAGGCCAAAGTCGAGAAAGGGGTGTTCAGGATAAAGCATACCTCTCTGAACTTACGTCCCTGCAGTTCTGAATCCGCCCCGTTTTCCGAGGGTCTCCCGCGGCGCCGGCGATGTTGAAGAGTTCCCGGGTTTCGGCACCAGATGTCCCGCGCTACCGTCTCGCCAGCAAGAACGACGCAGAACACTCGGATCCTTCTGCAGTAAAGCTTTAATGCATCTTGAGAGATAGATGATCAGCTTCTTAGAGGGAGATCCCAAGCTAAGAAACCCAGCCCCTTATATAAGCCTAGGAGCTCCGAGTGAGATGTGTAGAGCCGGGATTGGTGGTTTGCACATCACCCCAGATGACGTCACGGGAGAGGCACAGTTTAAACGGTTAACTCCAACTGACAGCGACAGTTAACTCCAACTGACAGCGACAGTTAACTCTAACTGACAGCGACAGTTAACTCCAACTGACAGCGACAGTTAACTCCAACTGACAGCGACAGTTAACTCCAACTGACAGCGACAGTTAACTCCAACTGACAGCGACAGTTAACTCTAACTGACAGCGACAGTTAACTCCAACTGACAGCGACAGTTAACTCCAACTGACAGCGACAGTTAACTCCAACTGACAGCGACAGTTAACTCCAACTGACAGTGGATGTCAGCGCCATCTTCTAACGGCAATAGCGATAGCGAGGGCGGCTCCTCACACATCCCCAGCATTCATGTGAAACTGATTGTGGCTTCATGTGGCTGTAATCTCAACACTGAAAACAGAGGCAGGTGGAACCCAGGGATTGTGGCCACCTGCATAAGTGAAACAGTGAACTTCAGGTTCCAAGAAGACCCTGTCCCTCCAAAAAAAATAAAGGGAAGAGTGATAGAAAAAGATACCTGGTGTCAAACTATAACCTCCACATGTTCATACACGGGACTGTGCATTTGTTTAACACACACACAACACACACACACACACACACACACAGATTTTAAAATAAAAATATCACAGGCAAATAAATGGCACTAGAAGAAACCATCCTGAATGAGGTAACCCAGTCACAAAAAGACAAACATGGTATGTACTCATTCATATATGGATTTTAGACATGGAGCAGGGGAGTGCGAGACTACAATCTTACTGCCAGAGAGTCTGGGAAACAGGGAGGACCCTGAGAGAGATATGCATGGTACCCAGAGAAGGGGAATGGGATGGGATCTCCTGAAGGGATTGGGAACATGGGGGGAAGGGAGGGGAGAGGAAGCTGGGAGAAAGAGAGGAGGAGAAGAGGACATGGGGGAGCAGGAAGGCTGAGTCGGGGGAAGAATAGAGGAGAGCTGGCTGAGAGATACCATAATAGAAGGAGCTACTATAGGTTTGAGAGGAGATATGTCACCAGGGAGATTTTCAGAGATCTACAAGGATGACACCAACTGGCAATCTAAGCAATAGTGGAGAGGCTACCTTAAATGCCCTTCCCTGATGAGATTGGCAGCTACCTTATATGTCATCCTAGAGCCTTCATCCAGTGGCTGTTGGAAGTAAAGACAGACATCCACAGCTAACACTGAACTGAATTCCTGGAACCCAGTGACAGAGAGGGAGGAGTGATGAGCAAAGGAGTCAGACCTGGCTGGTGAAACCCACAGAGGCAGCTGACCTGAATAAGGGGAGCCCTTGGATCCTAGACTGATGACTGAGAGGCTAGCATGGGGCTGACCCAGACCCCCTGAACATGGGTATCAGTGAGGAGCCCTCAGCAATCTATAGGGCCTTGCTTGGATAGTAGATCAGTATTTAGCCCTAGCATAAAATGGACTTTGGGAGCCCATTCCACATGGAGGGATGCTCTCTCAGCCTGGACACATTGAGGTAAGCCTAGGCCCTGCCCGGGATGATATGGCAGATTTTGAGGATCCCCCATGGAGGACATCACCTTCCCTGGGGAGTGGAGGGGGGATGGGTGGGGGGTTAGGGTGGGGGGTTGGGAGAGTTGGTGGAGGCCCGGGGGAGGAGGGGTGGGTGAAGGAGCTGGGATTGACATGTCAAGCAAGCTTGTTTATAATTTAAAGAAAAAGAATGTACTCTTTTGTTTTTTTTAATCATGTACTTTTAAAAGAACTCTACCAAACTAGTTTGACTTATCTCCTTATACTCTGATTCTTTTACACAAGAGACATTCAGTTATAATTTGAGCAACAAATCTGTCTGAATGCCATCCAAGCGGCGATCACACACACACACACACACACACACACACACACACACACACACAAAACCACAAGTGAGCCTCAGGTTCAATGAGAGACCCTGACTTAAAAAGCAA
Source organism: Mesocricetus auratus (assembly GCF_017639785.1). NCBI lineage: Eukaryota > Metazoa > Chordata > Mammalia > Rodentia > Cricetidae > Mesocricetus > Mesocricetus auratus. Next base: position 41,474,606 of record NW_024429267.1, on the reverse strand, counting down.
GGTGGAGAGCAGTATAAGCCGACACTCCACATTGACCTCTAGTCTCCACATGCATGTGTGTAACAGGCACATGCACCCCCATGTACACATACATAAAACATTATGCTGTGACATTTAAGATTCAAGTCAAAGGCAACCAAAGTCTTAGTTAATGTTTCCTGAAAAATGCTAAAATTGCTGCAAACTGCTCCTTCAGCTTCCTAAAAGTGTGACAAGCTAAACACTTGCTCCTGTTCAGCTCTTTATCAGAAATTTCACCATCTCTAGTTATTACCACAATGCCAGTGTGTGACAGCCTCTTAGCAAGTGTGGAACTGGAGCCAAGATCATATGTTGTTAATATATACAGATGATAAAAGGGCTTAGAAAGAAATCAGAGAAACATCGTCCTTTACAATTGCCACAAAAACATAAAATACCTTGGGGTAACACTAACCAAACAAGTGAAAGTCCTGTGTAGCAAGAACTTTGAGTCTTTCAAGAAAGAAATTAAAGAAGACACCAGAAAATGGAAAGATCTCCCATGCTCTTGGATAGGTAGGATCAATGTAGTAAAAATGGCAATCTTGCCAAAAACAGTCTACAGATTCAACGCAATCCCCATCAAAATACCGGCACAATTCTTCACAGACCTTGAAAGAATAATAATCAACTTTATATCGAAAAACAAATGACCCAGGATAGCCAAAACCACCCTGTACAATAAAGGCACTTCCAGAGGCATCACCATCCCTGACTTCAAGCTCTATTATAGAGCTTGGTATTGGCACAAAAATAGACAGGTAGACCAATGGAATTGAATTGAACATCCCGATATTAACCCATACACGTATGAACACCTGATCTTCGACAAAGAAGCTAAAATTATACAATGGAAAAAAGAAAGCATCTTCAACAAATGGTGCTGGTAAAACTGGATGCTGGCATGTAGAAGAATGCAGATAGATCCATGTCTATTGCCATGCACAAAACTTAAGTCCAAATGGATCAAAGACCTCACATAAATCCAACTACATTGAACCTCTTAGAAGAGAAAGTGGGAGGTACACTTGAATGAATTGGTACAGGAGATCGCTTCCTGAACATAACACCAGTAGCACAGACACTGAGGTTGACAGTTAATACATAGGACCTCCTGAAACTGAGAAGCTCATGTAAGGCAAAGGACACAGTCAACAAGACAAAAAGGCAGCCCACAGAATGGGAAAAGATATTCACTAACCTCACATCTGACAGAGGACTGATCTCCAAAGTTTACAAAGAACTCAAGAAGCAAGCCTCCAAAACACCAAAGGATCCAATTAAAAAGTGGGCTACAGAACTACATAGAGAACTCTCAATAGAGGAGACTAAAATGGCTGAGAGACACTTGAGAAAGTGCTCAACATCCTTAGCCATCAAGGAAATGCTAATCAAAACAACTCTGAGATACCATCTTACTCCTGTCAGAATGGCTAAAATCAAAACCACCAATGACAGCTTATGCTGGAGAGGATGTGGAGAAAGGGGAACACTCCTCCACTGCTGGTGGGAGTGCCAACTCGTATAGCCACTTTGGAAATCAGTATGGGGATTCCTCAGGAAAATGGGACTCAAGTCTACCACAAGACCCAGCAATTCCACTCTTAGGCATATACCCAAAAGATGCACATTCATACAACAAGGATGTCTGTTCCACTATGTTCATAGCAGCATTATTTGTAATAGCCAGAACCTGGAAGCAACCTAGATGCCCCTCAACTGAAGAGTGGATAGAGAAAATGTGGTACATTTACACAATGGAGTACTATTCAGCAGAAAAAAATCAATGTAATCTTGAAATTTGCAGGCACTGGAAGAAACCATCCTGAGTGAGGTCACCCAGTCACAAAAAGATAAACATGGTATGTACTCACTTATACATGGATTTTAGACATGGATCAAGGGAGTGCCAGCATACAATCCCACTGCCAGAGTCTGGGAAACAGGTAGGACACTAAGAGAGATATGCAGGGTACCCCAGAGAAGGGGAATGAGGTAAGATCTCCTAAGCAGATTGGGAGCATGGGGGAGGGGAGAGGGAGGGAAGAAGAGGAGGGGAGGACATGGAGGACCAGGAAGGTTGAGTCGGGGGAAGAATAGAGGAGAGCAGACCGAGAGATACCATAATAGAGTGAGTCATTATAAGTTTCAGGAGAGATCTGGCACTAGTGAGATTTAGAGAGATTTACAAGGATGACACCAACTGGCAATCTAAGCAATAGTGGAGAGACTACCTTAAATACCCCTCCCTGATAATGAGTTTGACTACTTCCTTATATGCCATCCTAGAACCTTCAACCAGTGACTGATGGAAGCAGAGGCAGACACCCACAGCTAAACACTAAACTGAACTCCTGGAATCCAGTGACAGAGAGGGAGGACTGATGAGCAAAGGGGTCAAAACTGGGTTTGTTTAGCCCACAGAAACAGCTGACCTGAACAAGGGGGAGCTCTTGGACCCCAAACTAATGGCTGGGGTACAAGCATGAGACTGATCCAGACCCCTGAATGTGGGTGTCAGTGAGGAGACCTAGGCAATCTATGTGGCCTTGGGTAACAGATCAGTATTTATCCCTGGCATACAAATGAACTTTGGGTGCCCATCCCACAATGAGGGATGCTCTCTCAGCCTGGACTCTTGCGGGAGGCCCTAGGCCCCACCTGAATGAAATGACAGAATCTGTATTTCCCCCATGGAGGGCCTTACCCTCCCTGGGGAACAGAGTGGGAATTGGGTGGGGGGTTGGGGGTTTGGTGGGGGGCATGGGAGGAGGGGAGGGAGAGGGAGCTAAGATTGACATGTGAAGCAACCTTGTTTCTAATTTAAATACAAAAATCTAAAAAAAGAAAAAAAGAGTCAGATTTATATGAGTGAGTGAAAGAGGCCAGAGGACACACCCTCCTTCTACAAGCAACTAAAAATCATGGGGAAAAAGTGTATGAAATACAGCTCTTTGTATTTGAACAGTAACAGTGAGGGACCGTGGTGGAAGGGAGATAAGAGGTGAGAAGATGACCCGGCCTTCTGCCAGTATGAAGGTTCTAGAAACTGAGATAGTCAACGTGACCAGCATCGAGTACCGGAAAGGGTGGGACTTTTGCAGGAAACTGTCCATGATTCTCATTGCAGTATCCTTGATGTACCTGCACCAGTATAGACCGAAATTAAAACCCACACAGTTTCCAGGGAACATGAGGCCAGCAATCATGCAGGTTTCTAGCAAACAGAATGAAGAGCCCGGGCTCACTACAAAGGCTTTCACTATGGGGTGTGCCGTAGATGTGGGGGTAAAATAGCCAGACATGGGGCTACACAGATGGCTTAGCAGTTCAGGGTATTAGCTGTTCTCGGAGAGGACTTGGGTTCAGCTCCCAGGACCAGTTCAGGCAGCTGACAACCACCTGCAGCTCCAGCTCCAGGGGATCCAGTACCCTCTTGCCTCTTTAGGTCTCTGCACATGTGTGGGAAACAAACTCATGAAGACACTCACACACACACAAATAAATTTTAAAAAGTAGATATTTAAAGTGGCCATTTTTAAATGGTTACTCCTGAATAGCCTTCACTAAAGCTGGGACTAGCCTCGGAGGAACCCACTGGTCTGCAGGCCTCTTAACTACCTTCCGACACAAGCTCCAAGACCATGAAAGAAAGGCAATGAAATTGAAATATTCACCATTCATAAAAACATCTTCAGATGTGCAAGGAAGCATCAAACTGCTACAAAGTCAGCCAATAAAAACATATTTAAAAACCACAGAGATGAGGGAATTCAAACAGTAAACTTTTTTAAAGATTTAATTTAAATTAAAAAAATATGTGTCATGTGTGTGATGATATGCGGGTTCATACCAACAGACAGAATGCAGTGCCTGTAGAGGCTAGAAGACAAGTGCATCGGACATCCTGGACCTGGAGTGCACGCATTTGTGAGCTTTGGAAGCGGGTGCTGGGAACAAAAGTTGGGTTCTCTGCAAGAGAAGGTCCTGATGAGTCACTGCTCCGGCTCCTCTCTCTCTCTCTCTCTCTCTCTCTCTCTCTCTCTCTCTCTCTCTCTCTCTCTCTCTCTCTCTCTCTCTCTCTCTCTCTCTCTCTCTCTCTCCCTTTCTTTCCTTTTTGATAAAGAAAGGGGGAATTCGTGCCTGGTCCTGGAAACCCAGGGCTAGTGAGGTCATGGATCTTACAGGAGAGTCTACTACAGCCACTTTAATAGGCTAGCATAATTTCCTAACTATCCTAACTATGTTCCGAGTAATTATCCACATACCCACATGTAGCTCTAATGTCTCCTCAGGGTAGCTTCCCTTTGCAGCAGATAATTGCCATTGTAGAAAGCTACAACTGGACAACATGAAAGGAACAACTGACCGTAGGGAGGCCTTCCCTGGTTGGTGCTTTTACAACACAGTCCCTACATGGAAGGCTCAGGGAACATCGAAGAAGACAGACCAGAAAGATTGTGCGAGCTAGAGGGCCAGCAAGTATTGTATCTTTGAGATTGCATCTTCCATTTGTGTTTTCTGTATATGACAGGGAAGTTGTACTCATGAAATTTTAACATTTATGGCTGCCTAAGCCAGACCTGAGTAAAGAAAACACCAGGCGGCATGTTAAGAGCAATGGAGCAAATTGCACGGGACTTTCTCAACCTTCCTAATACTGTGACCCTTAATACAGTTCCTCAAGTTGTGGGGACCCCCAACCATAAAATTATTTTCATTGATACTTCATAACTGTAATTTTTCTACCGCTATGAACTATAATATAAATGTCTGATATACAGGATATTTGATATGTGATCCTCTTGGGGTCATGACCCCCAGGTTGAGAACTACTGCCCTTGAGGAAGAGATATAGGCCATTAATGGCTGCTGAGAGAAGGACAGTTACTCTCCCAGAGAGATGAGTCCCCTAACTGGTTTCTCAACGCCAGTGATCAACCCTAAAAGACACACACACACACACACACACACACACACACACACATAACACTATAGGGACACAGCAGGTTGTACTTACACATTTATTCACAATATTTATGTACTAATATTAATTAAAGAGGCTGTGAGTTTGAAAAGGGCCAGTGATTGGAGGAGGTTAGAGGAAGTATGGAGAAATTATGTAAAAATGTTTTTAAAAATTTAAAAAGTAAATGTAATACAAATAAAATAAATTTAAAGGGGGCTTCATTTATCTCAGTTTTGGAGGCTACACATCCAGGAGCAGGTAACTTTATCAGCTTGATTTCAGGTAAGGGTCTTGTGAGGACCAGACAACTCCAGAAAGAGTCACTACAAACAGACTGAGGTGTTCAAGGAAAGGGTGATCATAACAAAGAAAAGATGTGTAAGAAAGAAGCAGCAGGGTTGGAGAGAGTGATCCTCAGTGGACAGTGCTTGCTGTTCTGTCATGAGACTGAACTTACAATCGCAGCAGTGCACAGAGGAGCTTAAAATACATGTCACTCCAGCCCTGGAGAATCCTGCACTTTCTTACCGTCTATGCAGGCAGGCATCTGCACATACATGTGCTCACATGTTCTCTCTCTCTCTCTCTCTCTCTGTCTCTCTCTCACACACACACACAAACAAAGGCAAAAGTCTACTGGCAACAACTATTTTTTTCAAAGAACTCTGTTTCAGGGAAGTTGAGTTTTGCCAGAAAGTTCATCAAACCATTTTGTTAAGTTTTTTGGTGTAGACTGTGTATCAATGTTCTGTCTTCCGCTCTTGACACAAATGATGTTATTTCTGACTTTGATCAGTCTAGCTAAAACTGTGTCGATTCTACTGTGCATTGCTAGGAGCAGATTTTTGGTTTTATAAATCGTCACTATTCTTTCTCTATATTCTCTCTGATTTTCCCTTGTGGCCCTTTTGTTTTGCTTTCTGCTTACTTTTCATTTATCTGAATTTTTGATTCTTTAAATTTTTGATTTGTGCACATCAGTTATATGGAACAGAAGTTTTGTGGTAATATTTTCTTTTTTATATTTTTTGCATTAATTTTTTATTTTTAGGTTTAAATTTAGATTAGAATTGTGGTAATATTTTCACACATACATACTAAACTTTGACTTCACCCATCTGCCCACCACCCTCACTCAGCTTTTTCCTCTTCTTCTCCATCCTTTCTTTTCTCTGATAGTTCCCTTCTACTTTGTGTTATTTTCTTCTGATAGATTCCACACTTGAGAGAAAGCATGTAATATTTATCATTCTGAGTCCTGTTTATCACATTTCCCATCATGCTTTGCAGTTCCTCCAACTTTCCCTCAAGTGCTATGATTTTCTTTCTCTTTTATGAAGACTTGTTCTGTATGCAGGCATGTGTGTGTGTGTGTGTGTGTGTGTGTGTGTGTGTGTGTCCATCCTTTATTTTCCTTATTCATCTGTTGCTAGACATCTAAGCTAGTGCATGGCTTGGTCATTGTGGATCACGCATAGACAGCAGAGATGTACGAGTGTCTCTACATGCTGACTTAAATTCCATTGGGTAAATACTGAGGAGTGGTACAGCTGGAGCATATGGTAGTTCTGATTTTAGCTTTGAATAATGACCAGAATAATTGATTTCTCCCATCAATAATGTATAAAGAATTCTACCCCCTCCCAACCCAGCCCTCCTTCTCTCTTAAATTATCTTTATCCCTGTCATAGTCTCCTTTCTTGTTTTATAACCTATATAACTCCCATAAGTAAATAAATGCATATACACTCACATATACATGCACACACACATTCAAATGCATAGATACATTTAAAAAATCTATGATCCAGATATATTAGAAAACATGTGGTATGTGGTGATACTTTGTTTGCGCTTTGACAAATAAAATGTGCCTAAAGATCAGAGTGCAGAGCTAGTCACACTAGTTAGCCATAGAGGCCAGGCAGCGGTGGCACACACCTTAAACCCAGCACTCTGGAGACAGAGGCAGACTGATCTCTATGAGTTCAAGGCCACCCTGGGCAACACAAGATTGAATTAGTCTAAAAGAGAAATAGAACCCACACCTTTGATCCCAGAACTTAGAATCACACACCTTTAATCCAAGCACGAGGAGACAGGAGTGATACAGCTGGGCAGAGAGACTATAAGGCAGGATGAGATAGGAGCTCAGATATTTCAGTCTGAGTGTTTGTAGGGACAGGATGGGCCCCTTTGGTCTGGGCCTTGGTAGAGATAAGAGGTCTCTGTAGTGACTGGCTCTTTTATTTCTCTGACCATTTAGAATTTACCCTCATATCTGACTCTGAGTTTTTATTATTCGTGTTACAATGGTATCTGTCTGAGTTTAGTTTATTGTCCTTAACATAATACTTTCAAGTTTCATCCATTTTTCTATAAATGTTTCTAGCAGCTTTTAAAAAATGTGTATGTATGTTTTGTCAACATGTATGCCTGTGAGCCCCTTTGTGTGGGACTTGAATAAACCAGAAGAGGATATTGGATTCCCTGGGACTGGAGTGACAGACGGTTGTGAGCCACCAAGTGGGTGGTGAGAATCGAACCTGGGTCCCCTGGAAGAGCACTCAGTGCTCTTAACTGCTGCTGAGTCATCTCTCCAGTCTTTATGTTCAAATGCATTCCAATCTTCTTGCTTCAAAACTGGCAGTTTTACCTTCATACATTATGGTGAGGATGCCTGGGCCAGAAATTTACAAAATGGAGCACCTTCAGCTTTGAGAAGCTGCAGTCAAAACTATGTTGGTCTAGTCTAGAGAACTGGAAGGAAACGATGGCTCCAAGACAAAGTCCTCCAAATGTTCCTCCAACTGCTGAGCTCCAGTCTTTGTCCAACAAGCCACAAGGTTTTCTTTTCCAGCTCATTCTACTATCAGAGAGGATGTATCCATGGAATACTATGGGGTATGCCCTTCCCTAGTCTAGAATTCAATCCCCAGAGAGGTAGCAGGAAGGTCTCAGGCTATGGTGGCTAGCTTTATGTCAACTTGACACAAGCCAGTCATTTGGGAAGAGGGAACCTCAATTGGGAAAATGCTCCCACCAAATTGCATGGTGGACAAGACTGTGATAACTTTTCTTGACTTAGGATTGATGCGGGAGCACCCAGCTCACTGCAAGTGGTACCACCTCTCAGCTGGTGGCCTGGACACTGTAAGAAAGCAGGCTATGCAAGCCAGAAGGAGCAAGGCGGTAAGCAGCATTCCTCCAGAGCCTCTGCTTCAGTTCCTGACACCAATTGCTGCCTTTCACTGGCACTGGGAACTGAGGTCGAGTGTCTGCACCTCCTCCCAATCTCAAGATCTTGGCAAAAACAGCAGAGATTTTTTGGCATATTGAGGCACTAACGGACTCTACTGAGAATTACTGAAAGCTAAAGAGTCTTATCTTAGACGCGTGCCCATGCGCACGCGCGTTAACACACACACACACACACACACACACACACACAGCTTCTGCACATTAATAGCTTCAGTTTAGTGAGTCTTTGGAGACCTCTCGCTTCCTTCCTCGTGGAGGGGAAGAGTGAGAATGCAGGCTTGTTAATTTACTTTAGGTGGCTGCTAACCCGTGGAGGCTGTTGAGCTTTGCTAAATTGCACATACAGAGAAGTTATGCAGTGCACGAAAGATGTAACACTCCTGACAACTAAAAAGATCAGGTCATCCAACTGTAAAAACCAACAGCTGACACCAACGGCTTGTAAGTCTGTGAGTATTGGTCAGAGGCTTAATTTGGACAAGCTGAGAAAGAAACTGAACTTTGGTCCTTTCTTTCCATGGAGAGTAGGGACATTAAACAACGCATAGACCTTGAGGACAACAGAGAGATCAGCAGTGTTCTGTTTGCTTTGGCCCTGGAAACGTTGGACTCTGTTCAGTTTAACCTGCTACCTGTCTGTGAGTCCACCTGAGAGTCCTCAGTCTTAGCATCTCTTCATGAAAAACAATGAGAATTAAATTCTGAAATAAACCTGGAGGAAAACATGAATGGCACTTTCCAGGAACAAGACAAAGGGACAGCTCAGGACACCTGCCCATTGTCTAGGTTCCAGTGTCCTTGCCCTACTGGGCAGCAGACCAGCTATACCCACTGCCTGGCCCAGCTTTTCTCTTTTGTTATTTGTAACCTGTGAAGTGAGGTTGTTACACCGGGTGCTGTCTCTTGCCGAAGGGCCCAGTAGTAATCATGGTTGTACATATCAGCCGGAGCCATCATCTCAAAAGCAAGGTTACTGATTGTCATAACAAGGAGGAGGATATTTGCATTTCCACTGCTAATATGATAACAGAGTTTAAGAATTAAAAACTTGCCTGTTATTAGATACCTTGTTTGTGGCCTAAATTTGAAGTAGAGTCTGTACATGTTTATTACTCCATGGATGGCACATGATAGTACCAGTGTGGGTCAGGTATATAGATGGAGGTTGTGGGTGACTTGTATACAGAAAAACAATCAACCCCCAACAAAATCTGTTTGATTTCTTCTAGCACGCAGTCAAGGATCTGGTGATCAGCACCTTTGAAGGGCTCCATGATAAAAATGGGACCTGATAACTGAGTACGTGGGTGGCAGAAAGAAGTAGGTAGGTAGTTAGGCCAGTCTGGTCTACAAAGTGAGGTACAGGTCAGCTAGAGATACATAATGAGACCCTGTCTAAACAAAACCAACAGCAAAAATAACCACTATAAACAACTAATGGTACCTGAGGAGCTAGGCTCAGAAGACTGGGCCCACAGGACTTAAGGGTGCTGTATACCTTGGACATATTATAGACTAAAATACGTACAAGATTAGCAATGTCTCAGAACTGCATTAGGTCAATTACTAATTTATATCCTGGGATCTGACACTCCAGACTCTGAGGTTACCTGCACTCACATGCATACCCTCTGCACCCTGCCATGTAACTGAAAATAAAAAATGGCTGGTGAGTTGGCTCAGTGGTTAAGATTCTAGAGGACCTGAGTTCAATTCCTAGCACCTGCACCAGACAGCTCACTAATTTAGAACCTATAACTCTATTAGAGAGGCCAAAAGAAAAAAGCAATCACACACGAAAAAACAAAAAACAGGATCTCCTGTATCTCAGGCTAGCCTCAAACTTGTTATATAGCTAAGGCTGGCTTTCAACTTGCGATCATCCTGTCTCTACTTCCCAAGTGCTAAATTACATGCATACACACTGAAGTGTGTGCGTGTGTGCGTGTGTGTGCGTGTGTGTGCGTGTGTGTGTGTGTGTGTGTGTGTGCGTGTGGGGGGGTTCTGTGTGCAATATGTGTGTAGTGAGATATCTGTCATGTCCTCACCTGTGACCACACCCAAACAGGCATGGTCAGTGCTACAACTGTGAGATATCCACCCTGCCCTCACCTGTAGCACTGACCATGACCGTTTGGGTGTGGTCACAGGTGGACCCTGGACCCCAGTGCTCTCTCTTGCTTCCGGTCTGGTGGCAGGGAGCAGCCTGTGCAAATCCTTAGAGCAGGGAACCTGTGGCTGTCATATGTTTCTTGTGTAAGTGACTTCTCCTTGAAATAAATTATATTTAACCTATGTTTGAGCCTAGTCCTGTGAATCATTGTCCGAGCATCAACAGGTGTGGTCAATGCTACAGATGCAGGCCGGGTAGATATCTCACTACACATGTGTGTCAGAGATCAATGCTGGCTGTCTTCCTAAGTCACTCTCCACCTATATTTTTAAGACAGAATCTCTCACTGAACTTGAAGTTCACCCATTCAGCTAGGCTGACTGACCAACGAGACCTAGTGATCCTTCTGTCTCTGCTTCCCCAGTGCTGGGATTGCAGATGTGATCTGGGATTGCAGATGTGATCTGGGATTGCAGATGTGATCTGGGATTGCAGGTGTGATCTGGGATTGCAGGTGTGATCTGGGATTGCAGGTGTGATCTGGGATTACAGGTGTGATCTGGGATTATAGGTGTGATCTGGAATATTATAAGTGTGAGCTGCTGTACATGACTTTTTATAGGGACACTGGGGATCTGAACTCAAGTCCTCATGTTGGTGCTGCAAGTACTTCAGCAACTTAATCCTCCCTGTTGGAAGCATGAGGCACTTCAGTAGCCTGCCTAGTCACTGTCTAACTTACAGAGAGAATGACCAAGTCACACTAGCCTTATTGGTGTGATGAAGGAGTGGGAGAGCCAGGATGTGACCTTCTCTGGTCCCTTGTCCTTGTCTTGTCCCTCTGGACCTCCCCCCAGGTTTGAATAATTCCCTTCTACCAGAGTGGCAATGTGGAGGCCTTCTACAAACAAGGATCTGGGAACCAACTCTACTTTGGCAAGCAAACTCCTCTGTTTGAGATTCTCCCTGTGTTTGAAACTCCAGATTCTATGCCTCTAGTCTCTTGGCCCACTTTATAGTTCTCAGAATTCCCTGCCAGGGTGCAGTTTCCAGGCTGCAGTTTCCTACTTAGTCCGGGGGTTGACGGATCGCTGGACTGAAGCAGTTTCTGTGACTGCTGTCACCGTTTTGCATCTTCTCCCCAAACCTGCCCATGCGGTGGGACATTAACCTGTGGCCCTGGACTCTAATCTCCTCTTTTCCAGGTCCGTCCAGGTATCCAGTAAACAGCATACCAGAGAGGCCAGCATTCCTGCAGACCCGCCTCAGTCAGGGACTTTTGTCCCTTTACACATGAGACTTCACGACATCCACTCAATTCCAGGGTCAGTGACCTCTCTAGGTGTTGGTTTGTGGCTTAGGTAGAGCTGGGCTGGGTTGAACATTGTACTGAACAAGGAAAGGAATTTTCTTAGCAGGCCCTCACTTGCAGAATGATGTCTCAGGCTTTCACAAAAGCTCTGGCCTCTCCCAGTTCACCACAGCAGAATGACTGTGTGAAAAGGAGCCACCACCCCACCCTTCCCTGCTTTGCCTCATTGGAAGGTTTTGTGAGTCTCTGCTTGGATCTTCATTCTGAAATGCAGCCTCTGTTCTTCGCAGTCCTCTGTGTACCATGAAGAAAATGGTACATCTCACCATCCCTCTCCCCTGTCCCCTTCCTTCTCCAGTCCTTTTTACTACAAACAAACAACAACAATAACAAAAGTAGACTCTTTCTCTCCCTTCTCCTCTCCTTGAGTGGCTGGGGCTGAAGAGCCTCAGAGCCTGGGTCTGAGGAGGCATCTGGAGGATAAGGATGTTGATGATGAGCAGAAGCAATGAGAAAGGAGGATGAGATGGGAGGAATGGAAGGACCCCGTTCTCACTGGTAGAAAGGGGAGGAAGACAACTAGAATGTGGGTTATGGTCCAATTGCATGGAGCTCTCCCTGCAACGATGGAGAGAAGAAAACTAGAATATATTCTGTGGTTTAACTGGATCCTGTCCGTCAGTGTGAACTCAAGTCGTCAGAGAGTGAGAAAGCACATACACACAGAGAGGATGCAAAACAGGTACAGGTATGTGTGTGCATACACACATGTATAAGCACACACATATACATGCACATACACACACATATGCATCCTAGCTCTGTCTGCAGAAGAGTCTTAGAGTTAACAACCCCTCTATAGCAGGTATACAGAATGCCCTTCTGAACACCACTCTCCACTGCAAGGCCAAGTCCATGGAGTTTTTGGTCCCAGAAACATAAACCCCAGAGATGGGGCAGCGAAAACACAAGGTAGATTTGAATGCTGGGGCTTTTTAGAGCACACAGTTGCTCTAGGCATTAAAAGAGATAAGGAGGCTGGTGAGATGTCTCAGTGAGCTAAAGGAGCTTGCCACTAAACCCGATGACCTGAGTTCAATCAAGCAATGCTCCCTATATGTGCCATGACACGTGGGTGTTCACAAAAAAATACACATTCGGGCACAAAACTAATGAATAAGTATAAGCAAAACAAATATATGTTGAAAAATAAAGTGGATAATGGCATTCTGGGTTATAACCTACTATGTAAAATAGGAACCCATGAGTCCATGCTGATCTAAATGATGGCAAGATAAATATGTAAGAAGGGAGGATCTTCCTTGTTTTAGGATGCTAACTGATACATTTTGAGGGGAGGAGAGAATCAGAGAACGAACACTTGGCAACCAGTGCAATACCAATTCATTCTGGCAAGAGTCACTAATGAATGCCAAGACCCATGGGCGAAAGTCTTAGAGGGGAAAAACAAAACATGAAATAGTCTCAAAGTATCTCTTTGCAGGCTTTCACTAGTTGAAAATCAGACACCTACCAGACACCATGACCAGCAAACAGTTAACAGTGCAGCAAGGCGACAAGTCACCATGGTAGCCTGTGCCATTTGATACAATGTCACCTCTTTGAGGCCACTGCCAAAACCAGGAAATCAAAGTCTCATGATGAGGTAATCCCAGAAAAACCCAGGTCAAGGGACTTTCCCCAAAATAGCCATCAAATACAAAAAAGCACGTTAAATCCCACTATCGTGACACAGATCAGCCAAATCCAGAGCACTGGAAATTCCACAGGACAAAGATCTGGTTTCTCTGACACGTAAACAACATAAAATGAAGGTGATCACCTTAGAGCAAAAGAGACTCAGGAAATAATAGACCCCATGTAGCACGTGGATCTCAATTAGGATCTACTTTGAGCACCTAGCTTAATTTTCTTGTAGGTCAACATAAGAATTTGTATATTGACTGGATAGTAAGGGGGATGGTGACAGCTCAGCAGCTGAGAGATCTTCCCTTCATGTCAGACAACCAGAGCTCTTCAGAATCTGCAGTAGAAGGAGGGAAACACTCTAAGTGTTGTCCTCTGACTTCAAGGCATGATTGCAAGCAAGTGCATGTATACACATGCAAATACAAATAACAAATAAATAAATAAATAAAACGCTTTTGAATATTAGTAAATAGATGGTAATACAGAATAATTATTAATTTCCATATATGTTTTGGTATTATCATGTAAAATTTATATGTGCTAAAGATAGATCACATACTTTGGAAAATATGATATTGTCACTCAGAAAAAAAGAAAGGAGGACATATGAAATAAAAGTGACAGAGTACTAAGCATTGTTGAAACTAGGGGTTGTCTGTGGGCGTTTACCTTTGTGTCTGTTTGAAAACACTCATATGAAGGAAGGAGAAGAAAGTATCTGAAGGGACTTTAAACCACAGAAACAGAAGCAAAAGTTTATTTTATTTCTTAGTGTAGGAAATTTGGGTGAGAATAATGATTATCCATTGTGGTGATGTGTAGGCATATCCCCTTAAGAATGTGGTTGAAGGAGACAAACAAGGACAATGAGAGACACACTAACATGGATGAGGGAAAGCCCACAAGACCTCAACCCTACACAAAGAACCACAGGCCACTAAGGAGTGCTGAGAGCAAGAGAAATAGTCCTCCCCAAGGAAGAGCACATCAATTCATTATCCAGTTCTAAATGTCCAGCCCCCTCTGAAAACATACATACAAGTAATATACAGACTGAGCAGGCCGCATGTACATGTGAATATGCATATATGTATGTAACAACAATTAATGAAAAAAAGAAGCCATGAATTTGAAAGAGAGCAAGGAAGGGTACACTGGAAGGTTTGAAGGGAGGGAAGGAAAGGGAGAAATGATGTCATTAGAATCTCAAAAAGTATACAAAATATTTTTTAAAAAAGAATGTGGATGACTGTGTCATATCTTTCAGAGCCATTAGTCCAAGATCACTTAAAAAACACATTTATGTAATTATATGCACAATCCACACCTGAATTCAACCAACTCTATGATTATGCTATATATCTTGGTGCAGGGTTGGGCAAGAAGGTCAGAAAGAATTAAATGCTATCTATTCTTGTTTGCCTTGCCTTGCACGTACAACCAACAAATGCATGGAGACTTGAATTTATATTTGAACTGTAGAAATGTATTGTCAATTTACACCAAAAATATACAAGCGTGTCTTAGGAATTTGATTGGGAGTATTTAGAGTACTAGTCTATAAGTCATTTTTAAGTGATATCTGATGTGGGAAGTCCTGTGATTATGTCAATAAAGCACTGTTGGGCCAATAGGAATCTAGATAGGTGGGACTAGGAGTCCAGTAGGACTCTGGGAAGGAGAAACACAGAGAGTCAAGATGTAACGCCATGGGGTAGGAAGCCCGGAACTACTTAGATTAACAATTATGGGGTAATTACTTAAGTCAGAGCTAGACAGTAAGAAACAAGCAAGGCCAACAGCTTCATAATTAATACAGCGTCTTGTGTGTTAATTTGGGGACTACAACGCGGCAGAGCCCAGGTGACTGGCGGGTGATAAACCAAAGCGGCTAGCAAGGAAAAGCTTCCCTTTACATAATGGTGATCAAGAGTGGGATGATGAATTTCCACGTAGAATGACAAAAGCTTTAAAGGAATTTTAGAAACAAAAGAACAGAAAAAAGCATGAGCTTTTTGGTAGCAGCATTTTTCTCAGGTGGGCTCTGTTTTGCTAGCAACAAGCCCACGCAGCTCGCTTACAGGAGTCTTCCTGACTCGGCATAAAAAGAAAAAAAACCCAGCAAGGTTCTTTTAAAAGACTCTGCTAAAGATTGAAAGGTGTGTATGTACAGCTGGAGGTGGCAGTGACCACATCTCCAAGCCCGCAGCTGGAGTCACGCTTACGCCCGCCATCTTGGAAAAACGGCAGTTTTAACAGATAAGACACGTGGCCAGAAAAACATAAAGATTTACAGTAAAGTCAGACTTGGATGAAGAAAAACATCTAAAGGTTTACAGTGTGTTTAAAAATATACATAAGATTGAGAGAAAAAGAAGCGGCCCGGCTGTGGTGGCACACACCGGTAGGATTTGCTGCAGAGGCAGAGGCAGGCAGATTTCCAAAGACAAACCCTGTCTCAAAGAAAAATAAATAAAAGTAAAAGAAATAGAGTAATAATAGATAAATAAATAAGCCACATAAAGATGGAAAATCACAGAGAGTCTGGATACTGTACGCTATTATGTTTTTCAGTTTTTTGATTGCTCAGGAAGGAACAACTGCTAAAGTACACCTGATTATAAATGCTGCTGAATTAATTCAACTTCTATCTTTTGAAAATGCCTTGACTTCAAAATTTAAGTATAAGGATATGTTACTTGAGAAAGGAGTTTTCATTTATGTTTCTACAGAAAATGAAAAGCTGAGGATTCCTTCCAGGCTTCTGTGGTTTGATGAACAAAGACCCCCGGAAGCAGTGGGCCCGGTGTTCCAACAATTGAGACAGCTAAGATGATGGAGCTTCACAGACCCTGAAAATAAGGACTTATACAGGTTTCTGAGTTTTGTCATGATCCCCATGGTATGAACAGCGCCCTGTTCCAGCATGAAGCAGTTTGGAATGAGCGACGTCCTAATTCCTATCTTCATCCTAATTCCTATCTTGTTTATAAATCTTTGTTTTCATTTATATGGGATTGTTTATAATTGGTTAATGATCACAACCAATCTCCTTTTAATGGTAAAAGGGGGAATTATGGTATGGGTATTGTTTTTCATTTATTGATACAAATTCAAGGTCAATTTTGTGATGTGTATATTTCTCCTCTTGATTAAGTATTGTGCTTATACTGATCTTTTAAGACGTAATGCATAATTGAATACAGACTATAGATAGTTACTTATAATAGAATTTATAGTTAGGTAAGTTAGGTTTTCTAGATATACAGAAATATATTTGAGATAGATAAACAGTCTTCAAACCTCTCAAAGACCTTCAGAATGTGGCACTTAAAATGGTTTAGGGTTTTTCTTGAGAATGAGAAATATCTGCTCCTTGCAGCACCAATTAACGTCTGAGAGGAAGATGGGCATCGAAGAAACTTGTTATGGGGTTTGCTTTCAACATGGCAAGATTAGCCATTTGGGCAAGAAACTGCTCTTGCCTGTACTGCTTGACTGTTGTTGTATAATCTGGACATTCAGGACCCACAGGAAAGTGACTACTGAACTCAGTCTTACAGGGTTCCTACTTCATGGAAGAGTCTACGAGACTTTCTGCAGGACACAGAGAAATGAATGACAGACAGCCAATGCAGATGGACAGTTTGAAATTTCCTGCTTTGCTGAGAAGTGTTCCAGACACATTGTGGCCTATGGGCTGAAGATGGATGCCCCTATGTTACAGAGGAACTTCGGGTGACTGTCCAGGCAGTAAGATGTCTCTGTCAATCCTAGTGTTTATATATTATCCTTCTGTGGTCTTTGATGGAGTTGAAGACAGATAGTTATAATTACAGTTTTCCTTAGTTATGATAAAAGACAAGCTACATATAGGACTTTGGACTCACAAGAATGAGATACATGATATTTTCTTTAAATCTTGCTAAATGTTGATAGATAAAATATTGTAACTATGTTCTTACTTGATAACTGTTCTTTTATATATAATTTGACTATGTTAAAGTTAAGACCTTTCTTTTCGTTTAGACAGCAAAGAGGAGATGATGTGGGAATTCCTGTGATTATGTCAATAAAGCACTGTTGGGCCAATAGGAATCTAGATAGGTGGGACTAGGAGTCCAGGAGGACTCTGGGAAGGAGAAACACAGAGAGTCAAGATGTAATGCCATGGGGTAGGAAGCCCGGAACTATTCTCCGGTAAGAGAAATACTTAGATTAACAATTATGGGGTAATTACTTAAGTCAGAGCTAGCCAGTAAGAAACAAGCAAGGCCAACAGCTTCATAATTAATACAGCATCTTGTGTGTTAATTTGGGGACTACAATGCGGCAGAGCCCAGGTGACTGGCGGGTGATAAACCAAAGCAGCTAGCAAGGAAAAGCTTCCCTTTACAGATATCTTTTATGTATTCTTTGACAATTTCACACATGTATATCATGTATCTTGATCATGGCTCTCCCCACCTCCTCTCCCATCCTCCCCCATGCCCCCAACATATTCTCTTCTTGCTGTCACCTGCATGCCTTCTCCTTCTTTATTGTTATTATTTTTTGTAACTAGTGTTGCCCATCAGAAAGTTGGCTGATGCTCTGGATTTGCAGATTGTACACAGGTACCCACAGTTTTGGTGAGCTCATGAGTCCCGCAGCCACGTCATGTCCAGAAGCCAGTATTTCCTGGCATTCCTCCCCATCCATTGGCTCTCACAGACTTTCTGCCCTATCTTCACCATGTCCTCTGAGTCTTGGGAGAGAGGGCTGACAGAAATGTCCCATTTAGGGTTGATCACTCAAGAGTCCCTTATTCTCAGCATTTTAACCAATTATGAGTCTCTGCATTAACTGTTGCCCATTGCACAAAGAGGCTTTTCTGGCCAAAGAGCAACATTAACCCATGGGGATAAACATCAATATTTAGAAGGCAGTGTTTTTTTTTAATGTTTAAAATTTCATTTATCCATTCATTCATTCATTCATTCAGTGTGTGTGTGTGTGTGTGTGTGTGTGTGTGTGTGTGTGTGCATGTGCATTCCAAGTCTTTCCTGTGATGGCCAGGGTGCAACTTGTGTGAGTTGACTCTCTCCTTCTACCAGTTGAGTCTTGGGGACCAAACTTAAGTTGTCAGGCTTAGTGGCAATCACCTTTGATGGCTGAGCCATCTCACAGGCCTTAAAAGGCAGAGTCTGACATGTTCATTTAGGAAAAACAACAGTAGTGCATTCCCACTACAGCCCACAACCTACTGAACTTTGACCAGCGAATTCATCGGAAGAATGAATTCCCTTCCGTGGAGGCCTCAGGCCAATCAGAAAGTAGCTTGCTACCACCATAACCTTAATGCCACTGTTTCACCTGGGCATATATTGCCTGGCGGGTCAATGTCGGAACATTCAGGGTTCACTGCTAGGTAACACACATCGATGACTTTTTCTCCCCGGCACCTAGCACTAGGAAAGCTAGCCAGCAGGAAGGAAGTTTTCAGGTCATTCCAGCTTGATCACTCTATTACTCACACCAATTTTCAGCAGTAGGGTCTTGTCATCTAGTTATGGTGTACAACCAAAAGCCGTGGCAACAGCCCATAC
The DNA here is from genome assembly GCF_017639785.1 of Mesocricetus auratus. Taxonomy (NCBI): domain Eukaryota; kingdom Metazoa; phylum Chordata; class Mammalia; order Rodentia; family Cricetidae; genus Mesocricetus; species Mesocricetus auratus. The sequence continues at coordinate 41,455,632 of NW_024429267.1, read as the reverse complement.
TGTCTTGAGGGCCTTTTAGACCAAACGATTCATAGAGAGGCATCCCACATCTGGTAATAAGATCTTCATTTAATAACACATGTCTTCTGGGAAAGAGCCTTGTCCACCCAAGCAGGGTGCCTCTATTCAAACTCCTTTTTTAAAGTTATGCATTTTTAATTAGCTTACAAAGTAGTGGGTTTCCATGGAGTTTTTCATTCACCCATCACTTCCTCCTAGCTCCTGTTGTTCTCATGTCCCATCCCTAATTAAACCTTTAACCCTGACTATACCCCGCCCCCCCCCACTTTCATCTACAAATCAATTTGGGAAGAATTGAGACCTTCATAGTGCTGGTGCTTCTCTTCTATATTCAGGGTATAGTTTTCCACTTACCTCAAGCTGATTTTGCTCAATAATATTTAGTCGTTCGGTGAATGACAACCCATGCATTTGTTTTTCCTTTAGACAGAATTGTTTGCTTTCTAGCTTTTATATATAGAAATGAGTTGGTTTTGTATAATTTACTTTGCATCCTGATGTTTCTTAGCCCATTTATCCTATGATACAAAATAAATTTATTTATAATTTTATATGTATACAATTAAACTGTATATAAAGATAGGAGCTTTTTTTCCAGTCATTTTGCTTCCCACTTCTTTTCTGTGACTGGAGGTCCGGCTCAGACCTCCAGCTACAATGGTGAGTGGTGGATACTTCAGTATCCTTCTTGCTTTCAAAGACAAAGACGTCATTCACATTCTCCCAGGAAGCAGGAGATCTGTAGATTTTATTAAGTACCTTTAATCAAATCGAGGAGCAAGACGGCTAAGAACCTTCATTATGTACGGATGTTGAACTGTATAAATGATGTTCTTATACTGACGGATATGGTTATTAATTTCCTCTACTATTAGACTGATTTACTTATATCAATTGACGCTTAGAAAGATAATTTGCATTCCTAGATAAATCAAATTGAGTAATTGTTTCTTATTTCTATTGTATTTTAGTGGATCCGATTTGTGATTTTTTTTTTAAAGATGTTCTCATATGACCCAGACTGGCCTGGTACTAATTATGTAGTCAAGGTTAACTTTAAGCTTCTGATCCTGCTGGTTCTGCCTTGTGAGTAGGAGGTTTACTGGTGTGTATCCAAGCCCACATTTATGCAGTGCTAGGGATCAAACCCAGGGCCTCATGCACACTAGGCAAGTGCTCTACCAACTGAGCCACTTACTAGCCCTGCTTGTGAATTTTTTTTTTTTTGCACAGGATTTTTGCATCTTTGTTCACAGAAAATACTTTGTGTTTGTCATGATGTCTTTATTGATTTTTCCTTTCAAAATAAATATTTTGTTCTTAAAATATTATCCAGACTTTCCTAGACTTGGTTCCCTGGAGGAGTATGCAAGGCTGTTGCAGTTGTTGGATTGAATTCCAAGTCCACCTGGCCGTGGACGGTTGCTGTTTACGGGAAGGCTACCTTTGTGGTCTCTGATATGAAGAGAGTAAAAGCCTTCCATTATCCTGTGACTCCTGAGAGGGAGGATAGACATTGGCAGGAAGAGACAGAGGGGAGGGGGTGAAGGTGGGGGTGGTCACATGCCAGTTTCCCATGAGGTGCCTGCCCCAGTCCCTACCTTCCTCACAAACTTTTCCTGACCCAGCAGGCTGGCAATGACTGGATTTGTGGGTTTCACTTCTCAGGCTTCTGGGTTACTCTGTCCCCAAGATTTCAGAGAAGGAAGGCTCCAGCTTGGATCAGAGGACGGTGTGGGGAGGGGAAGGAATGCTTGAAGCAGACAGAAGCTCTTTGTTTGCTCTGTTTCTATGAAAATTGGGCAACATTTGTAAACAGCAAATATTGGTTCAGAGGCCCACTGCCTTCCTGCCCGCCCCCATCTGGGCAGCAGCCCAAACTCCCCTGCACGTACACACAGCATCAGTTTTTTCTATCAGAAAGTCAGCTCTGCGGGTGAGATGTAAGGGTTTTACTGTTTGTGGTACACGATTTGGGTCACGAGTGGGTTAGTCAGAACTAGAAGGCCCCTGTTACTCCTCTCCTTCTCCTCTCCTTTTTTCTTACCCTTTCTAAATAGGGAGATCAAACAGAGAGAAAGCTGGCGTTAGGAGTTCTGAGTTCTACCCCCAAAGCTTGCAAACACAGAGCCCTCATTTTAACAGACTGTGTCTGGAAGCATGGATGCTGACTTCATTCATCAACACCACACACCCTAGCCCCAGAACAGAGCCTGGAATATGCAAGGGCTGACACTATGCTTTCCGTCCAACTAGGCACAGCCTGGGAGCCTCACCTGAGGGTTTGTAGTAGGACACTCATTCCTCTTCAAGACTGACCCGGTCCTCAGAGGGCAGAATTGGCAGCAGAAGTGGGGTGAGGAGGGGGAATGCCTGTGGGAAAATGGCAGGACTGGAGTCCATCCTTGTCTGTCACCCCACTAAGGTGAATAGGCCAGGTGGTGGTCTTAGTGGCAGCATGTGAGGGTGTATCCTGTCAGAACTCCAAAGGCAAGCCAGTACAAATGCCTAAATACTAACAGAGAGGTCTAGGCTAAAATGTGAAGAAGGCCCACATCACTTTCCCATTCCTGGTGGAGAGGTACAGGCTATGGATTCTTGCATAGGAGAAGGATAACGACAGAATCCTGTGTCTGACAGTCTTCTGAGGGGTTGAAAGGACAAGACCAGCCTTGAGGATGGGCGTGCTGCATGGTTGCATGGGAGACTCAGGCCCGTGTGTGTCTATAGAGGTATGTGGGGGTGACAGGATGGCATTACAGGGTACGGTGTCCTTGGCGGCTCCAGACACCTGTGCTGTGTCCTCAGATATGTGTTTAGCTCTACACCAGAGGTCCTCTGGACATTCATGGTTCCTGTGAACACCTTAACGATGGCTGAGACCTGCTGGAATCTTCGCCTGGCTCTTCCCACAGCCTGACATTGGCGCTTTAATGCCTCCACCTTATAGACTTGACAAGGTCCCTGAAGACCAGAGTGGACAACATCTTGATTAAATTGAATAAGAACTGGGTTTTGAAAATCCTAAATTCACTTGATGGTTCTGAAGTCTGGGTTTACATTTTGTCCGTCACTCCTTGACCTTTTCCTGGGTGTATATTGTGTCCTGACATAGGTGATACGCCCAGAGGAACATTTCCAAATGCCCATTTTATTTTTACTTCATCGCTTCACGATTTTCCAGTCCATGTACAGAGTTGAAATGCACAATTAAAGTTATAGCGAAAATAGCACAGATGGAGGGTGCAAGGGCCACATTTTTGTGATAAAATCATGCGATCAACACAGTTTGGTGACTTTAAGTCAGAGGGAATAGTGGCGGGTAGGGAGCATTCTCCTGGGCTGTTCTTCGCACTCACACTGGAGCTTTGTTCTGACCCCACAGTTTGACCACTTCCTGGCAGTGGGAGAGAGTTTCATGCCCTTGTGACTGTTCCTAGCCTGCACTGTCACATCAGAAGCTCAGGGGCAGGACACTTTCAGCCCCAGAGCATGCTCTGCCCGGTAGGGGTGGAGAGAGACCTGTCTTGGAGTGTTCCCAGGATCCCCTGCGGAGGAGCAGGGGTGCTGCCTCTCTAACCAGAGTCCAACGTTCCTCTCTTTGTGTTCCTTCTCGGGCTCTAGTCCAGGGCAGATCCTTTCCCTCTCCAGCCTCAGTCTCCCCTTGTGTAAGGCTAATGAAGCTGCTGGCAAACAATTCTGGCACCCGGGGTTCTTTCTGGAACAAGCCACTCCCACCCAAGCGGCTGTAGCCATGCTGTTCTTGGCACCGAAAGAGCAGTGATAACAAAGAGTGAATTTTGCTTTAGGCCCTTTTCTAAACAGACTTTTTTTTTTTTTTTTTTTTTTTTTTTGGTGGTGGTGGATTCCATGCTCAGTTCTGTTTCACAGCTCAGGAAATGAGGTGACCATCAGGGCAAGAAAGGAAGGGGGTGGGTGAGGGTGATTGGGCAATTGGGCTGTGCAAACACAGGAGGTCAAAGATTGCACCCAGCCATCCCCCTCCGGGCATAAAGGGGAGCGGGTCACAGAGAGGCGGTGCAGAAGCGGGTCGGTCTGTGCTTCCCGCTCCTCGCCATACACACCGGGAGGATGAGGTCCGCCGTGGGCGCCCTGCTGGCCTGTGCTGCCCTGGGTGAGTGTGGGCAGGGGAGAACTGCGGGGTGCTGGCTTTGCATTTCCTGCAAGCCAAAGGCTGGAAGCCCCTGCCGCAGCTCCACCTTCTTCAATAGCTCAGGAATAGCCTTGATCCTCAGGCATCTGGGGTCCTGATGCAGTCTCTACCTTTTATTGCGCTCCTCAGGCTGTCTCCAGGGATTAGCAGACATGATCTATGATACGTTAGAAAATTTTTAACGAGTTTACCCGGGCACTATACCGAGCCTCCCAGTGTAGTCCAATTAGATTGGTGTGATAATCAGGACTTCTGGGATCTTACTCTGCTATCTTGTCTTTGTCTGATGTCCCTTGGACACCTTTGGCGCTGGTGGCTTAGACTACATTGTGGGATTTGAAGGCAGAATACTTGAGTCCAAATCAAGCCTATATTTCTTTCTCCCGTGACATCGTTGAGTCCAAATCATGCCTATATTTCTTTCTCCCATGACATCGCCTGCCTGGGAGGGTCAGGTGCTGGTGAGGTCACTCTGATGATTCCTCTCCAGCTGGTGTCTCGTAGACCACAATCCTGCTCTAGCTGGACTGTAGTTAGCATTGGTCACATTGTTGGGACCTTCTAGTTTGAGTGATTGGCCTTCCTGGAAAACTATCAACTTAAAAGAGGCTTCCACACTTGTCCGTTCAGGGCACCTCATGTGTCTGTGCACAGTGGCCCATGACCAAGGACAAAATTTACAATTTAGATGAGCTAGTTTGGAGAGGCTAAGGGAGGTGGTTTAGGGAAAATCTGCCATTTGGTCCCCCCCCCAGGGAGAAATAAAGGGAAGGAGTTGGGGCACCCAGTCTGCCTGTTGTCCTTCCTTAACCCATCCTGAGGGACCGTTGGCCTTACCCACCCGACTCCATGCTTTGTGCTTTGTGGACCTCGCTGGGTCAGTAAGTCAGTCCTGCTGAGTTGCCTGAAAGGGAACAGGTGGAATGACGTCAGGAGTGCCCAATCTCATGGATGACATCTCTCCATCACACGGATTTTAACGGTGACACAGTTGGGAAGATGGTTCAACTGGGGAAATGTTTGCCATGTAACCATGGGAACCTGAATTCAGAGTCCTGCACTCATGGGTACAGGAAGGTCCCAGGGATTTACAGTCAGCTAATCTAGTGGAATCAATTAGCAAGGCTCAGATTCAATGAGGGACCCTGACTCAAAATAATCACACAGAAGACCCCCCATGTGGCCCTTTGGCCTCCATGTGTATCCATCTGCACATGTGTGGGCGCACACACACACACACACACACACACACACACACACACATGCACACGCATATACACACTTATATAAGCACATGCACACAAATAGTTATGCACATGATTGTCTGCAGCTGTTTCTATAAATGAAGGCCAAAAAAGGTTAAAGTATTGAGGGACATTTGGTAGAAGCAGAAGCCTGTTGAATAGAAGGGAGTTTCTAGTTATTTCCAAGCAGAAGATAACTGAAAAGTATCATGGGTGAATTCTCTAATTACCACCCACAGAGAGGCAAAGAATAGAAACTTGTCATCTTCCTCTGTGGCCTGGCCAGCAGATTTAAAGTCCTGGATGCTAACAATCAGGGTGACACTGGACAATCCCACATCACTCTGAGTCCAGCTATCTTGTTTCTAAAAAATGCCATCCCTTTACCTAGATTCCCAGAGTTGTAGTATAGAACCTCGTGTCAAGGTGTTTGAGAATAGTACTTGCACACTGAAGCTCACATTTGGATGTGGACCCTTGAGCCATGGCAGCGGGCCAAGGAGGTGGGAGGGGAGTGGGCTGTCTGTCATCTTCAGCTACGCCTCCATCCCTCCAAACAGCCCAGAGTTAGGTGGGAAAATGAGAGGCTGTTGGGTGAGCCCACTTCTCGGTTCCTGGTGTCAGAATGCAGCAGAGCCTGCGCTCTGTCATGACCGCCAACAGGAGTGGGATGGGGGTGCAGCAGAGGAGAGGTGTCCATCAAGCCCCTTGGAAAGTGGTGTGGTGCTTTCTCTCCCCTGGCACAGAGAGTGGATTCCTTATGCATCTTCCTTCTCTCCTGCAGGACTATGTCTGGCTGTCCCCGACAAGACCGTAAAATGGTGTGCAGTGTCAGAGCATGAACACACCAAGTGTGTCAGTTTCCGTGACCACATGAAACCCTTCCTTCCAGCTGATGGTCCCCAGCTTGCTTGTGTGAAGAAAACCTCCTATGCTGATTGCATCAAGGCCATTTCAGTAAGTCCCGCTGCCTCCACGGCATATCGTGGAACATGGAGGTCAGGGAGGAGGCCGATGTGTGGGGTGGTCAACCCCTGCTGTTCTTCAAATCACATCAAAAATAAGAGATGGAAGAGGTTGTGTTACTGTCGATAAGGCAAGGAACAATGTGCTCTGGAAGGCACCTGTGTTGATCACTCAGAGTTAACCTGGTGAGGCTAGCAGTGTTGGCTGAGTGGCAGTTAGATATTTAGGGTTCCCTTTTCACACAGAGGTAGGAGGACAGATGTTCTGTCCTTCCTGATGGAGATATATTAAAGGGGATTGTGTGTGTGTGTGTGTGTGTGTGTGTGTGTGTGTGTGTGTGTGTGTGTGTGTGTCCATTACTGGGGACTGGAGCAGTCAGGGTAGATAAGATGAGAATGTTCTGGAGATAGATGGTGGTGATGGTTTCACAACAACTTAAGTGTCCATTTTAAAATGGCCACAGTGGTAATGTGTGTACCTATTTTTATGGCAAGGAAGTAACCAAAGCCATTAAAAATTTGACTTTTATCATTAGTTGATTTCACTTAGACATACTTTCTTATTACTTACCTATGACATGACAGAGACCATGAAGCCATAGTTGTTAGGAATAAAGTGGCAGGGGTGGGGTGGGAAACAGAGACCTGTAGACATGACTCATATTGAAAGTTTTATTGAGGGGGAGGTAAGAAAATAAGGGAAGGAAAGAAAAAAGAGGTAAAGAGACACAGAGAGAGGACAGAAGGGGGAGAGGGAGGAAGGGAGAGACAGAAAAGTCCTGTCTGTCCCTTCAGAGGGGCAGGGGGGGGGGAGAAGGAGTGGGTGGAGTCTTTCTTTTAAAGATCCAGGGTACATACACCTGCCATACTCAGGTAGGTGCGAGGCGGGGCCAGGTTTGCCTGGATCACAATAGTTTTGCCTTAAAAATAGATCAGTAAGAGCTCTGTTTTCAAGTGTCTAGATCAGCGGTCCTGATCTGTGGGTCACAACCCCCTTGGGAGTCGTTGAACAACCCTTTTACAGAGGTCAATTAAGATCATTGGAAAACACAGATATTTGCATTACATTTCATAACAGTAGCAAAATTACAGTTATAAAGTAGCAACAAAATAATTCTATGGTGGGGGTCACCACAGCACGAGGAGATTAAAGGGCCCTGGGATTAGGAAGTTTGAGAACCAGTGTTCTAGATCAAAAGCAGATGGGCTCATTTTAAGACTTTAAGTAAAGGGAAATCAATTTGTGGGATTCCTCCCCACTGCAGGGGAGTGCTCTACTTTTGAATAAACCTTGCTCGATCTTTTTAAAGGAAAGACATTAAGGAAAGAGAAAAGAAGCTGTTGATGTAGTTGGAATAGTTTAAGTGGCTTATTGATTTAAACACAAGAATCCAGTGGGCCATGGGGATGTATTCTCTCTAGTACTTTATAGGCTGAGGCAGGAGGATCATGAGTTCAAAATCAACATAGATACATGAACTGCCTTAAAACAAACAAAAATACCAAAAAAGTTGACCATTCACAAAAGCATAAAGTAAACAAGCAATGTTGAAGTAACAACGATAAGAAATAAACTAGACTATCTGGCCCCAAATCCCAGCTGAATGTCTTAGAAGCCATGCAACACGCCCAAGTTGCTTAACCTTTATATGACTGTTTTTGCTCACCTGTAAAACTTGAATTGGGGGGGGTGCTGTCAGGTGTCCGAGTAGACAATTACACCAGAAATGAGAGTGAGAGGATGGCCCTGACCTTGAATCCTCCTGCGTGTCTACCAAATTCTGGGAGAACAGGTGTGTGTGAGACCGTAGCATGTTAGCTAGCGCCGACTGTTTCATGGGCCCAGGACTGTAGGGAAAACCCATGAGTCTCAAGTCAGTGGAAAGCCAAGAGCCTTCAAGGTTTTCATCTTCCTCGGAGGCAACTCCACAACAGCACCCACAGAGGAGCTGACTGGACCACTCAAAACATAAGGGTCTATGCACAAAGGACCCTTCTGTGTGGTCAAGCATGAAAACAGATAAAAGAACCACCTACAGGCCCCTGAGTGCTCAACACAACCGTGTCAGAACCTACGATACACATGTCCATCTCTGGAGAAGGAGGGACCCTTTCTCCCACCAAGCCTGCCAGGCCAAGCTTCTACAAGTGCTGAGAGTAAATCCACATTAGGGTATTTTGGGCCAAGCACTGGACATATCACCAGGGAAAAGAAAAAAAAAAACACTCCGTTCTTTTCTCTTAGGCTGAACAAATGTGAACAGTACCGAAGTGGGCTTTTGACAGAGATGGGATCAAACCAAGGGTTGGATGTGTTTTGGCTAGACTTGGGTTTTTCTGGCCCTACACCTATGGGCAACATTTGTCTGTCACCATCTGCTCTGGCTTAGGGAGTCTTCTTTGGAAGCAAGGGCTTCACTGAGGATGGCTCTCTCTTAGGGAAGTGAAGCAGATGCTATTACCTTGGATGCCGGGTGGGTGTATGAGGCAGGCCTGACTCCCAACAACCTGAAGCCTGTTGCAGCAGAGATCTACGGAACACCTGAAAGTAAGTTCTCCACAAGGACCCAAGAGGGGTATTGTGGCTTTGTCTCCTAGTAGACATTAACTCTCATTTCATAGGCAGGTATTAGGCATTACACTCTAGCAAGCACTCTTTGGGGGGAGTCAGTGGGGAATGAGAAGATCTTCTAGTCCTCCAGGTCCAAATCAAAGCACCTGGGCACTTTGGTCTGGTTGAAGGCTACTATGGACCTTCTGAGTCAGGCATCCTCATTGTACAAAGAGGGTAGCCTGGGGTCCAGTTTGGCCTTCATTGGATCTGGTGATATGTCCAACCTCCCTGGAGCCTCAGTTGCCATGGGCATGGGAGAATCCACCCTGTGGCACACAGTGCGAGCCCAACAGTCCGAAAGGTCTTCTGAGGTTACTCTGACTGTCCCTGTCACCAGAGGACATAAAATACTTAGAGGTGGGCAGTGAATGTGAGCCTCTGTTGTTGCAGCTCCATGCTCCTGGTGACCTGGGGTTGGTTGGCAAGAGTAGGGTAAATGGTGCATCTTGACCCTGTGTTTTCTTGGAATGACGCTACAAGTGCACCTTCAGTCTTTAAGCCTACAGAGGTGTCTCTGGCTTCTTACCAGCCGACGCCACCTAAGTTACCCTGGGTCTCTCTTCCCTCAGTCAGAGCCAACCAAGCACTGGTGACTGGCGCTTCCCTGTGCCATGTCAAAGTCCTCCATTCACACTGTTCCCTTTCAGAGCCACAAACCTCCTACTTGGCTGTGGCCGTGGTGAAGAAGGGCTCAGGCTTCAACATGAACGAGCTCCAAGGCAAGAAGTCCTGCCACACTGGCCTGGGCAGGTCTGCAGGGTGGAACATCCCCATCGGCTCACTTTTCTGTCAGTTTCCGGAGCCTCGCCAACCCATTGAGAAGGGTAAGCTGTCGCCTCTACTCTGGGCGTTCTGCTGAGGTCACGCAGTCATGATTAGTCAGTCAGGTAGGCTGAACTCAAAGGTGCTGGAGACAGATCGAAACATCTAGAAAGCGGCAGGTCCGAGGCGCCAGCTGCCCATGGGAAGCAGTAGCTGAGCCGCTTTTGTTGTTGTGAGCTCCCAATACCCCAGCAGAGGCTGTCCCGAGGAGGGAGGAAAAGAGCAGATGGGTCCACAGTGGATTTCCATATTCACAACAGCTGGGCCTGCCCCGCCCCCTCCACCTCCAGTTCCTGTCTGGAGATGGGATTCATTCTGCTAGAGGGTGCTTTGGAGCCACCTGGTGGTCACGAGGTGGTCCTGCACCTCTCTAGGTTGTTCTACCGGCCCCAGAGGTGCCCTCTCTCGAAAAGATCTGGGAGCAGAGTGGGCAGACAGAGGCCTAGGGCGAGCCGTGGCTGGCAGGAAGTACGGGCTGGTGTACCTGGGAGGGTAGCTGCTGGGCAGGGGTTAGACTACTCCTTTTGAGAAGTCCTGCTTAGCACTTGCAAGGCAGAGCCAGGACTGTGCTCGCGGGCTTCGTCGCTTCCCGCCTCCGCGTTCCCTCCCAAGCCCAGGCTGGGTGATGGCAGTGTGCTTATGCCTGGTTGTCTACTTTGTGTTGAGCAGCTGTGGCCAGTTTCTTCTCCGGCAGCTGTGTCCCCTGCGCAGATCCGGTGGCCTTTCCCCAGTTGTGTCAACTGTGTCCCGGCTGTGGCTGCTCCTCTCTTCAACCATTCTTTGGCTACACAGGCGCCTTCAAGTGAGTGAGATCGCCACTCTGGTGGCCAATGCTGGAAGTCCTCAAATGGAGGTTCTTTGCTGACCCAAAGCAGATCCCCACCTGCCTGAAGGCATCTAGGGGGCTTAAACTTCTCCCAAGGAGGCACTGGTACAACCTGGAACTCTCAAGGCCAGGCTAGTCTATATTCCCCTTCATGTGATGTCGAAGGTCAAGCCCTGCTCGGGTAGTCCTCTGTCTCTCCTCAGAGCTTTTGCATCAAGCTGGGCAGCATCTGAAGGGACTAACATGCCTCTAGTGCCTGGGGATGTGACAGAGCCTCCATGCTCTCTGACAGCAGTGAACCACGGACAATCCCCTGACACCACCCCTACAGTACATGTGGCTTTTAAAAATTATCTTTTACATGTGATATATTTTGATTATATGCTTTCCCTTCCCCCAACTCCTCCTAGATCCTACACACACACACACACACACACACACACACACACACACACACACACACCGCCACCACCACCACCAACAACAACAAAGGTGAAAACAAAACATGGAGTCTGCCTTGCATTGGCCAACTCCTCCTGGGGTGTGGGAACTTGCCCTGGGATGTGAAAACTGATTTTTCCAAGCAAGCAGCAGTTGCAAGTAGCTTCTGGGTTAGAGGGGACTTTGTGTCACGTGGCTGGTTTTCTGCTCCCTCTTTTTATCTTGCTTATACCCTGAAGCTCACACAGCCAGGGTAGAAACACCACTATCTTCTGTACTAGGGATCTGAAGCTTTTTTACATTACGATGTCGTCACCTTCTTTCTGCCAGTTTGGGGCACTCAGCTTGTGTGAGTTCGTCTCCCCTCACAGCAGCACTCTGGATGCCAGCAGACCACCAGAGTCCTTGTTCATGTGCTTCTCTCCCATAGGTGTCTGAAAGATGGAGGTGGGGATGTGGCCTTTGTCAAGCATACAACCATATTTGGTAAGCGATGGGAAAAGACTGGCAGGTTCCCTGCGCCCTTTTCATAGTAGGTGGACGTGAGCATGCAGGGTTTCTCCACCATTGCCTACATGGGCAAAGGCAGGCGCTTCTGGGCCTCCACTAGATTCATGGACCTCTTTCTGTCACTCAAACCACACAATGGCTCTACCTCTAGGGCAAATTTGCCATAGCCAAGGGTTGGAGGTTGCTCTGGCTGACCTTGGCTGGTCAGCAATCTTGCTGAGCTCAGACTCATGGGATGGCGGCATTCACTGTTTTACCGGTCCACAGAAGCCTTCACCGGGATGTGGGCTCATCTTCCTGCATGTTCCTTGGCCCTCAGAGATCCCTCTAGGTCCTTCGGCTCATGCGTCTACGATAATAGGACTGCAAAGGTGGGGAGGAGCTCAGTCTGCCACGGGCTTACCTGAACTTTGTCCTCCTTAGAGGTCCTGTCACAGAAGGCTGATAGGGATCAGTATGAGCTGCTCTGTCCTGACAATACCCGAAAGCCAGTGGATCAGTTTGAGCAGTGCTACCTGGCCCGGATCCCTTCTCACGCAGTTGTGGCTCGGACTGTGGATGGCAAGGAGGACTTGATCTGGGAGATTCTCAAAGTGGCCCAGGTATCCCACCCCCCATCCTCTCCCCTACTTACAACTCTGTGCTCAGATCTTCTTGACATCTGGACATACTAGAACAGTCCTTTTGTATGTTCAGAACACAGTGGGGACCCTGCCGTATATTACCAACCTCTCCAGCATCCTCAGCTGGGGCTCCTTGTAGAGTAGCAGGTGTCTTCTCTGGTATCAATATCCACCATCTTTTGATCAGTGACACGGTTTCCTTTCCATCTAAGGTAGACCCTCAAGGCCCAGAGAAAAATCCCAGAAGGCTCTCCTGTAACTCAGAAGGAAAGAGAATCTCTCTTTATATCCCCCCCCACACACATACACATACATGTGCACACATACACATGCACACACACACACACACACACACACACACACACACATACACACACACACTGGCTGCAGAGGGACTGGCTTCCACTGCCAGTTCTGTGCCTCTTGGCAGAGGTTGGCTAAGACAGCTTCCTCGAGTCCAGCCTACTCATCTGTCCATCGAGATTTTAAGAGGCCACCATCCAGTGGCAGCCTCTGCACTAGACTCACTCCTTGGTCTCAGCTGGCAGCTCAGAAGCACAGGAAGGAGAACGAGGGGTGGTCCTCACGAGGCACTGGACAAAGAAGGTGATAGGTGTCCGAGAGCAAGCCCAGATGCCTTCTTTCCTGGTACCCCCAGGTCTCCCGCGGTTTGAAAATCAGTTTCCTGAAGTTTTTCCGTGTTCTTGCCTTCAGTCCTGCTTCTTACCCTCCCTGATCCCTATTGCTGTTTGTTGCTCTGTTTTTTCCCACCTCTGGAAACAGGAACATTTTGGCAAAGGCAAATCAAAAGACTTCCAACTGTTCGACTCTCCTATTGAGAAAGACCTGCTGTTTAAGAACTCTGCCATCGGGCTGTTAAGGGTCCCCCCAAGAATGGACTACAGGCTATACCTCGGCCATAACTATGTCACTGCCATTCGGAACCTCCGGGAAGGAAAGTGTAAGTACTTAGAAAAGGCCAGGTGTCCCCAAGGAATGTGGGGAGCAGGCAAGATCAAGAAGCAACCACAGTCTTTCTGGGGACTGTTGGCCTCTTCTGATGTCCCTATTCTGTCCTGCTTGTGAGCCCGGGGCTGGACTGATGCCAGGTGGCATCAACCATGAGAGGGCCTGGAGGCCACCAAGGGCTTTAAAGGCTGTTCACATTTTAAATGACCTGGGCCGATCCTAGTATCATTTCCTCCGCATAAGCCAGTATTCCCATGCCCTTTATGAAGCCAATTAGACTATTACAAAGTAAATAACTCGAAGTTTCTGCAGATTGCACGTGCCTTGCCAATACTGTGGTCAACACAGGCATAAGAAAGCTATAGGTCTAGGGAGGCTGATCTCACCCTGGAGGCTTGCCTAATAATTTATGCATTTGGTGGATATATATCAAACATCTAGCCACACACTCTGCTAGATGCTGGACTTAAAAACACATATTAGATTCTATTGTCCTGGGACTTTCAGGCCAGGGAGAGGACACATGTTTGAGAGATGGTCACACTACTAAACAACTAATTACAAAGTGAGAAAATGAAAACTAGCAACAACAATAAAGAGTAAAAAGTAAAGTCAAACAGACCCTCCTGGGCAAGGGTTGAGGCCCTGTGAGGCAGTGATCTGGAGACTGAGCCTAAAAGATGGGCATGTGTACATCTGTCTGTCTGTCCACCATCTATCTATCTATCTATCTATCTATCTATCTATCTATCTATCCATCCATCTATCTACCATCTATCATCTGTCAATCTACCTACGATCTACCATCCATCTATCATATATCTGTGTATCTTTCTTTCTTTTGCTGGAGATGCATTTTCCTGACCCCATGATAACACTACTAAAATGGGAGGGTGCACTGGTGAATGATGTGGGGGTGTCCCTTTCTCTAGCAGAGCTTACATTCTCCCACGTGGAAACCTATGACAAACAATGAACATGGAAATAGCTGGTTGGTTAAAACTGCTCTTTGAAAAAGAATGAAGAAAGAAGTGTTCAGATGTTGGAGTGTCCTGAGGTTAGAGAGTTTGGCCTTTCAAAAGAAAAGCCTGGGGTCTAGAGAAATGACTCAGTGGTTAAAAACAAGTATGACTTTTGAGAGGACTCTAGTTTGGGTCCCAGCGCCCATGTTAGACAGCTCACTACTGCCTGTAACTCCAGCTCCAGAAGATCTGATGCTCTCTTCTGGATTTGGAGGGTACAAACCCACATACAGATACATACACACATACATAATTAAAATTAAAGAAACAAATCTTACAAAATAGGAAAAGTTAAATTTAAATGAAATCAACCAGAGTTGAACTGTCTACCATTTTTGCTTTCCCAGACGACTATGAATTCCTTGAGTGGGATCTGTTCATCTCATCAATCTCATGAAGCAGTTAGAGTCATTGACATATCCCAGACAGCAGCTAGGGCCTTCTCTTTCTTGACCTCTGGTTCTTCTTCTTGAACTACAGGCCCAGAAGCCCCCAGCAGCAACGCGGCAGTGAAGTGGTGTGCTCTGAGTCACTTCGAGAGACTCAAGTGTGATGAATGGAGCGTTAACAGCGGAGGGCAGATAGAGTGTGAATCAGCAGAGACCACCGAGGACTGCATTGACAAGATTGTGGTATGTCTCTTCTGCCAGCCGAGGGTAGTGTCCCCAACACTGGCCTGGGGGCCCACTATCAGGCCGAGTCAGCAAGTGTAGCTAGAGTGATGTAGAAACCCCTTTTCTAGAACCCTTGCTTTCATGGTCTGAGTTTAGCTCCCCAGGAGGTTCCAAGCCTTAGAGTTTGTGGGTCTAAAGGATTCCTCCAGGTTCCCTTTGCTCTTTACATTAGCACAGTGGGAGGGTAATCTGAGCCATGTCCTTCTGAGTGTCACTGGGCTCATGATGTCCCCTGATGAATGTGGAAGGCCTGGGTGTTTTGATCTTTCAGGCAAGTGCACATTCACTTAATTGACCAAAATAGTATTCCTTATTTTCCTGTAGAGAATCTTCAAAACCCTGAGCTGGACAAAGAAGAAAATAAACACCTCTTTCCATCATATAAGTCAGAGAAAACTCTTTTATCGTGTCATATAGGTTGCTTAACCCCTCCCACTTCATCTTATCTTGTAAGCCCTTCTTAGGTCTTTCAAGCCCTGATTTGGTATTTCTGCCTTAGAGAATACACTGCATTTCTTCCAGTGTGGTATGCCTGGAGAAGGCAAGGAAGCTCCAAGCTTTCAAGCCCCTACCTCCTTCTCTTGGTCCAGAGCGCCCTCCCCCCTCGCCCACAATTTGGCAATTCTTTGAGTTGAATCTCTTGGTGTTGCTGTAGTTACACTGTAGTTGCTGCTGTTGATGGTGGTAGTGTTTGGAGACAGTGTCTCATGTGGCTGATGTTGGTCAGTTACTGACTGAGGCTGAGAATGACTTGCTACGCCCATCATTCTGCTTCTATCTTTGGCATTTTGGGATTATGTGGGCTTCTATCTTTGGCATTTTGGGATTATGTGCCTGTATGCCACTTCCTAGGCTTAGGGTTGCTCAGGACAGAACCCTGGGCCTCCGGTATGCCAGGCTGGCACTCTACCAACTGAGCTGTGGTTGCAGTTGGGTAGTTGATAACAAACCAGCAAATATATGGAAACAAGTAAACATCCGTTGACAATACTAGGATGTCTTGCCACTGTCAACTGATCCTTTTAGAGTTTCTCAGCTCTGCTTTTGAACTCGTAAAAATAGCTGTATGCTTTCCAAACTACCCATCACAAAGCAAAGCAGGCCACCAGTCCTGCTCTTCTATCTATATTTTAAAATATTACATTATTTTAGATACATCCCATTTTATTGTTTTTGTCTGAGTCAGGGCAAGAAAAATCAAACCAAATTAATGCATAGCCTGCTAACTCAAAACCTGAGTCTACATATAAAAGTATGCTAGCATCTGTGTGTGGCTAACTGATCATTTGGGGGTCTAGTACCAACATCTACTGTTGCCCTGGCTCTGTATCTTGTGATGGGAAGGATTTTCAAGGAGACAGCCTAGAAGGGTGGGTGATGCAGGAAACAGCAACTCTTCATTTGCTGTGGCTTGCTATCTTTGCAGAACGGAGAGGCTGATGCCATGAGCTTGGATGGAGGATACGCCTACATAGCAGGCCAGTGTGGTCTAGTGCCTGTCATGGCAGAGAACTATGGTGAGTGTCTTCCTCTGTGCTTCCTTCTTCCTGGGTCGTGGGGAGAGGAGAGCCACAGCCCAGTTTATCTCACAGCCACCATGAAGTGCCCCTGCCTGAGCTCATCTGTTGTTGGCTGTTCATTTTTTACTTTTTGCTCTTTGTGGGGCCTGCCAGCCAGCTCCCACATGAATCACACATGGAGTCTTATTATTACTGATGAATGCCTGGTCATAGCTTGGCTTGTTTCTAGCCAGCTTTTCTTAAATTATCCCATCTACCTTTTGCCTTTAGGCTTTTTTCCTTTTCTTACTTCTGTAATCTTACTTTCCCTCTTATTCTGTGGCTGGCTGTGTGACTGGGTGGCTGGCTTCTTCCTTTCTTGCTCCTTCATCTTCCTCTCCCCAGTTTTCTCCCTCTATTCTCTCTGCATGCCAGCCCCTCCTATCCTTTCTCCTGTTTGGTTACTGGCCATTCAGCTCTTTATTAGGCCAATGAGGTGTTCACAGAGTTAAATGCAACATGTAACACAAAAAAGTAAGACTCGGAGACAGATATTGGGGTTCACCCTGAAAACTGGGGAAGCAATGCAGCCAGCCACTAGCTCTCACCTTTAAGCTCAGACCGAAAGGGCTGGTCCACAAGCTCTTCACCAAGCCTCTCATCAGTGTGACTGCAGAATCAATGCCTGATACTGAGACCTTGCTCCTGCCTTATATACCTGCCAGCACCTGGGTGTAATCCCAGGTGCTGAGAGCATCTTTATGTAAGTTGTTTCTCCTTAGACCTTGATCAATCTTGTATAGATATGGGTGGCCTTGAACTCACAGAGATCTGTCTACCTCTTAACCCTGAATCCTAGGATTAAAGATGTGTACCACCACCCCCTAGCTACTGGCTGCTAGGATTAAAGGGGCGTGCCTGACTTCTGTGGCTTCTGGCTAATTTTGCTTTCTGAATCCTCAGGCAAGCTTTAATAAGTCATAAATAATATATCACAACAACATAAAAGAATGCAACACATCTTTGCATCATTAAAGCAAACGTTCCACAGCAAAATCTTAAGATAATATTCTACACACTCTTCCCCAGTCTCTGGGACCCTCTCAGCTACAATCTCCACAGTTATCTTAAAGAATGAGAGTGGTGGTGCCCTCTGTCCCTGCTATAAGACTTCTGGTATAAAAGGGATCCTACTGCAGAGGACATGTGGGTGTCTGCAAAGTCTTGCAATGTCCAGCACTCTTGCTTTTCCTGATGCCTTGTTGCAGGACGAATGAATTCAGTTACCATCCCACTGTAGGCTTGGTGCATAGTGAACAGGACGCTTGAAAGGCAGCTTGCAAATGAATACTAGAGGTTAACAACCAGATAAACTCTCAGCATCTGGAGGGTCTAGCCTTATTGTCAACCAGTGATGTATGCAGTTTTATCCACTTTTATTTTCAGTGTCTTCATGAGAAGGGTGTGATCGTCCAACATATACATAAATGTTTAATGGTTTATTTTCTTTCCTTCAGATAGTACTGACTGTATGAGCCAAGAAAAAGGTGAGTTGAAACTGGTAATCCTGGCCATTGAAAGGTAAATTCTCATTGTTGGGGGGACATGGTCAGGCAAGTTGATAAGAGAGATCTGATTTCAGAATGCAAAGTGTTGTGAGAGGGTCGTAATTGATCAGGATGCCTGTGCTCCTACATTTGCTGTCATTTGGATATGGGACTTCTCATTTTGTTTTATAACATAAGTCTCGTCCTCTCATGAGAGGGTTCAGGGATTCAGAATTTATGAATAGTTTAGGATCCTAGAAACAAATCTAGGTTCTTCCCCTCCTACCATTTTGAATTACTCAAAGTCTCCAGAATTTTCCACAGGAGTTAGCACAGGCCAAGGGACCTTGCTGAATGTGGTCCTTGAAGAACTGGGTAGAGAGCTTCAAAATATTGATGTCTAGGAGCATGAAATTTTCTGTCCAACCAGGCTGGGCCCAGGAACCAGACTAACCAGGCTAGGTCTTTGATTAGGGATGGATTTGAAATGACAGCAGGAGAGCAAGCAGGAAGTCTGACACCAAAGTGGCGCTGAGCCCCAGTGCTGTTTCCTTAGTTGTATTCCCCAGAATGTGAGTGTACAATTCTGACCTCACCCCTGCAACTGAGCACAACCTCCAAGTTTTTAGCACATCTAGAAAGAGCCTTTGCTATTCCGTGTCTAATAAGGATTGTTTCCTGTTGGAGAGAGTATTCTGAACGAATTAAGATAGAAAACAGAATCACTAACCCTATTAGAGGACATGTTTGTGCTATTGAAAAGGACAGGAAACTTGTTCTTGGTGTTTCCATTTTGCATATTTACTCTGGTATAAAACCACATTCTCCTTATGAGAGGATGTCTGGCCTGATTAACCCCATTACATGTTCATTTATAAACTGTCAGAGTTGTATTTGCTTTTCCGTATCCATTTCTCTGATTTAATACTTTGGAAAGTGAGTTACTGGTTTTTTAACTTCAAGAACCTTAACCTTATGCATACAGGTAAGGGTTATTATATGTCAGCCATTTCTATAATGATAATGCATTAATACTTTTGCTATTCATTTATACATTTTATGGGTGCCCATGTGTATGTGGGCACATCTGCATGTTTGTGATGTAACATATACAGGTCAGAATCAACCTCAAGTGGTATTTCTTAAGAGCCATCCACTTTGTTTTATGAGATAAGGTCTTTCATTGGCCTGGAGTCCCCTTAGTAAGTAAAGCTGGCTATCAATGAGCTCCAGGAAACTGTCTGTCTACATCTTCCTATTACAGAAATTATAAGCACTTGCCACACACACGCTTGGCTTTTTTACGTGGTTCTGGGCCTTAACTCCAGTCTTCATGCTTACATGGCAAGCACTTCTCCAACTAAGCCATCTCCCCAGTTCATTATATTATTTTTAAATTGATATATAAAAACATTGTACATAATCATGGAGTACTATGTCATCTTAGTTCTTGCTTTTGGAATTCTTCTACACCAGAGTCAGCTGCTGTGAAGCTCCTTTCATGACACAGTGTGCTACTTAGAACATCCTTGTTCTTTCGTGAAGACAGTGGCATCTGTTGGAAGCAGATACTCAGGGAGGCCCTAGTGATATTAATAGTTGTTTGGGGGCATCTTTCCTGTAGGGTATTATGCTGTGGCAGTGGTGAAGGCATCGGACCGTGACATCACCTGGAACAATCTGAAAGGCAAGAAGTCCTGCCACACCGCAGTAGACAGAACCGCTGGCTGGAACATCCCCATGGGCCTGCTGTACAGCAAGATCAAAAGCTGCAAGTTTGGTGAGCAGAGCTGTCACACAGAGAAAAGGGGTCATGAGGAAGGCTGTGGGATCCAGGTCCATAGAACTGAACCTCCAAGAAATATCAAAAGGATGAGAAGAGCTGAGGAATGGAGTCAGGGTGATTTGTCTCAGTTGCACAAAACAGCTTCAGTGAATATACATTTACTTTTCTCTCCCACGAAGTTGACCGGATGTGAGCAGTCCGTGGCTGATGAGATCTTGAAGGTTCCTTCCTTCTTTCTGCTCCACAATTCCTATCATAGCATTTCCATGTTCGAAGCTTATCTTATGGTTGCCAAGGCATTAATGACCCAGGCAAAGAATGAGAGCAAATGGAAATTTATACCAGCTGTGACCAGTGTTTGAAAGGAGCTTTCTGGGTATTGAGCAATTATTTTTGATGTAACTTCCCTTTGTGCAGATCTCTTTTTTTTTTTTTTTTGGCTTTTTTGAGACAGGGTTTCTCTGTATTGTTTTGGAGGCTGTCCTGGAACTCGCTCTGTAGACTAGGCTGGTCTCAAACTCACAGAGATCCACCTGCCTCTGCCTCCAGAGTGCTGGGATTAAAGGCGTGCGCCACCAACGCCCGGCCTCCCTTTGTGCAGATGTTAGGTGTGCCATCGTACACCTACCTACACATACCTACCACATATCAAATTAGATTTTTGTTACTGAGGATCAAAGCAAAATGGGTAACCACTAAGCGATTCCTGCCATGGGGGTTCTAGGATATGATTATGGGCGGGGTGGTTCCTGGGTCTCTTAAGGTCTTGGTCATCTCACTGAGCTCCTGCTCAGCTCTTGGGATTCTTCAGTTTACTACGTGTCCTCTGACTATCCTGAGTGGGGTTTGTTTCCACCTCCTTGAGTTTCTGAGCAGGAATCCCAGCAGACAGAGGCTGACAATGACTTTGCTTTATGTTGGCTTCCTGAGGTCTTCTTACCTAGTGCTTCCAAATTTAAATGAGAGAAGTATAACCCTGACTTTGAACTCTGCAGCCATAGCATATGCAGGGACTGGAAATGAGGACATATCTCTAAACTAAGATGTTATGGTACCTCAGAAACAAAATGCACCTGGAGCCATAGGCAGGAAGCACAGGCTCCTGGCCTCTGACCGCTGGACCCCCAGACCTCCTGAACTTTCACAGCCATGGAAGCAGCCAAAACTCAGGGAAAATTCCCTGTTCTTTTTTATGCTCTGAAATGAAAGAGGAAACTCAAACAAACACAACAACAACAAAACAAACAAAAACAGTGGCACAGTCTTAGAAATTCAATTTCTTCATTCTTTACACTGGAGATGGTACCATCATGATGTTCAAGGTGTCCCCTCTACCCTGAAGCGGGTGACTCACAAAATCCTTTCCCAACCTTGATAGGTTTCCTTCAAAGCCCTACAGTCTGGCCATTCTGGGTTGGCGGGTGGCAGACTACAGAGAGAATTATTTAATACCCTGTCAGGTGTTAGTAAGCCACTAGCACTGACACACAGAAGAACTGACTTTCTCTTGCTCTTTGGTCCAGATGAATATTTCAGTCAAGGCTGTGCTCCTGGATATGAGAAGAATTCCACTCTCTGTGACCTGTGTATTGGCCCAAACAAATGTGCTCAGAACAGCAAAGAGAAATATTTTGGCTACACAGGGGCTTTCAGGTGAGTTTTCCAATCCTAATATGTATAATAATGCCCTAGTCTTGACCAGATTCCTTTTAGGAACCCAGGTGAGGTCTTATGTTATTGATCTGTTAAGTGCTAAACATATTAGGATGGGAGGTTTTCTCACCAAATGTAGAGATGGCATGTGAAGGGGCATCTGGGTCCCCACAGAGCTCTACCTGATAGAGACAGCTATCAGATAGTGAGACCGACAGGGGATGCTGCTTAGCAGTTTTCAACTGAGGGGCAATTTGCCTCCTAGAGAACACTGGCAATGTCTAGAGATGCTTCTGATTGTGGTGATGTTGGCAGGGGGTGCTCCCAGCATGGAACAGATGGAAGTAGATCAGCCCCTACAATGCATAGGTCAGCTCTAATTAAACAAGTTCCAAATGCCACTAGTGCCAAAGCAGTGGTCCCTTTCCGTAGTTAACCAAATACTGGGTAAGGGGTCTGGCTCAAGCTTTTCGATGATAATCAAGAACCATACGCATCTTGAGGTAGAGAATAACGAGGAACATGAATTCTAAATTCCTCTCTACAATAATATTTTATGGAATATCTATCATTTTTTTAAACTTAAGAAATTGGCATTTTAATTACATGTGCGTGTGTGTGCTGTGTGCAAGACGCCTATAGGAGCTGGAGGAAGGAGTCAGATCCCACAGAGCTACAGTGACAGGCAGTTTGAGCTTCCTGATGTGGGTGCTGGGATCTGTATGTAGAGCTCAGATCTGTAAGAGCCACTTAACTACCCAGCCACCTCTCCGGCTCCTTGGCAATCATTTTTGTAGGACATCTGTGTACTCTTGTGCCTCAGGCCTTTGGTTATGTGGTAGTTCAGGAGTCCATGGTTAACGCTATTACAATTGAACCTCCCAGTAACAAAATGAAACACAAAGGACATCTCAACATGCCATAAATAAACAAACTTGTGAGAGAAAGTATGAAGCACACCATGCACACACTTGTGACTATACAAAAGAGAGCACGTGGGACGCAGCATCTCGGGACTTAGGAGGCCTGAAATGCACCCCCCTCTGACCATTTCCTTGTCCTGTTTGCTGGTGGTAGCATGTCTGAGAATCACAGGTCAAGGAAAAAGGCTCACACTGTGCTTATAGAGACATACTCATTTTCCAAAATGTCTTATAAAACTCAGATATGATAAGCAATCCTCAAACTGACAGGCTCAGCTCCAAAGAAAACAGCACAATCAGTTGAGGGCACAATAGTCACTTCATCCTTTCAGCGACTGTCCACAGAACTTTTGGATAACTGCAGGAAGAGGCAGATGATTTTCCTTGAAGCAAGAGGGGGAAAGGACTGGACCCACTGTTTAAGAATCTGATTTTCCTGGATTAGCGAGTAGATACTGAGGCACATGCTAGTTCAACACCTGTGCATGTCCATTTTCAAAGGACCGCGGTAAAAATGGTAAGACCATACACAACAGAGTTAATGTTGCTGGTATTTCTTTCTTGGAACGTCTGGGAGATGTCTGGTGGTTGAGAACACTCTGTTCTCCATCTGAAACACCCTTCCCAGATGTATATGGGCCTTGCTGGAGTCAAGGGCATGTGTATCAGGCTTTGCTATATTTCTGTGTTTCTCAAAAGGAAAAAGAAAGAAAGAATGAGAGAGAGAGGGATGGAGAGAAGAAGAGGGGCAATAACAAAATGAAGGAAAAAGTTAAGCCAAAGACTCAAAACAGAGACCCCTACATGTTCCCTGAAAGTTAAAAAAATATTTTTTAAAAATGGATTAAGGATACCACAAATTGAATTTTATGATTCAGTTACAGTCTCTGAAAAATGTTGTGCAGGCATTCAGGCCTCCAAAACTCTGAAGGGATAGAGTTTCTTATCCACATTTCAGATAATGGGGAGTTATGAGGCATTATCACCAGTACCTGATTCCCTGCTCCCCATGTTCATGTTCATGTTGAGGAAAGGATATAATCAATCTACTGAGAAGCTGTACCACAAATTAGGATGTAGAGAATGGGAGACGGCTAAGTCAGCAAACGCCTGCCACACATACATGAGGCCCTAAGTTTGGATGCCTAAAATCCACATCAAAACCAGTCACGAATGTGTGTGCCTTTAACCTCAGCACTTGTGGGCATGAGATAGAGAAAAGACAGGCAGATACTTGGAGCTCACTAGACAGCCAGTTTAGCCAAACTGAGGAGCTGCGGGTTCAGTGGGAGACCATGTCTCAAAAAGATGGATCAGGGAAGATACTCAATGTTGGATTCTAGCCTCTGCATGTATGTACACACGTGCACACATAACCCACAAGAATGTGCATATATGCCCTTTCCCCATACATAATGAATAAAGAAAAAATTGTGTAGTATGTGGAGCTGAGCTTGTGGAACTGCATAGCAGCTTGGAGCCTTTTGTTTTCCTTATTCTGCATGTTGCTTAGTGATAGAATGGTCCTAACACTTGCTGCCATGGCAGGTGGCCAACCTGGATCTATACGGTGCCTCTGAATGACACGTGTCAATCTGACCTCCTGTCTTCTTTCTCCCCCACATCTGGACCTCTTCAGGTGTCTCGTTGAGAAAGGAGATGTAGCCTTTGTGAAACACCTGACTGTCATGCAAAACACTGACGGTATGTGTATACGGTCTTTTGTTCCCTCCAGAATTTGGGTCACTGGGATTTGCTGGGGTTCTTTCTTGCCCCCGGGGGTTATACTGATCTTGGCTCTTTGTCACCTTAGATTTCTTTTGTGCTTTTCTGGGTAAGTCTCTGATTTCTAGGCCTTGACTCTTCACTTTTTATAAAGACTCCATAGTCTAAAGCCTCTTGTCCATAGTTTATATAGGAGACCTGACCATCCATCTCCATCGGCACCTCTGATTGCCAAGCTTCTGTTTTTATGCAGAGAATTCTGGCATCGAAAACTCCACTGGCACACATGCAAACCCTTCAGAGTTCTCTTCTCCTAGCTTCTGACACTAAATAGAGATCATTGTTACAATTCCCTGCCAGTCCCTCCCCTTGTCCCTCCTAAAACCACAGCAGTACTTGGGAATTAATCCAAGGCCTTGCTCATGCTTATGCAAGTCTTTACCACTTAGGGTGGTAGGAGCAATTTGGTTATATTAAAACTATTGAGTTAACTGCTCCACATCTACATGCGCATACTCACATGCGATAGAACTCAACACTACTGAAGTAGCAAAAAATATAAATATTCCAAATATCTATAAATGGAGGGCTGGTTTAAAAACACTATTGTATGCCACACTATAGAATAAGGTCCAATTGTTTACAAGAATGACCTCAGTTTACATAATGGTACAGAAAAAAACTGTAAGGTATATAAGTAGTTGAGAAAGAGTTACAGAAGTTTATATATGTTAAGATCTAATGCTAAGAAAAACTGTGAGCTTGTAATGTCATGTAGACCCTTTATATAGGTAAACAAGTATAAGAGGTGTGGATGGAACCAGGCAGTGGTGGTGCATGCCTTTAATCCCAGCACTCAGGAGGCAGAAGCAGGCAGATCTCTGAGTTCAAGGCCAGCCTGGTCTACAGAATGAGTTC
The DNA here is from genome assembly GCF_017639785.1 of Mesocricetus auratus. Classification (NCBI taxonomy): domain Eukaryota; kingdom Metazoa; phylum Chordata; class Mammalia; order Rodentia; family Cricetidae; genus Mesocricetus; species Mesocricetus auratus. The sequence continues at coordinate 41,430,676 of NW_024429267.1, read as the reverse complement.
CAGGATAGCCAAGACTACACAGAGAAACCCTGTTTTGAATAACAAACAAACAAACAAGGCATGGATGGAAACACAAATTGTGTTTTCAAGGATTGGAGTCTTAGCAACCAATGGGATTTGGGGAATGCAGAAGTGAGGATTTTTAGTTTATAAGCAGACACGTTTAAAATTCTGACAGCCTTGGTCTCATGTAGTATTTATCCAGTTATGGAAAGAGTGTTGAGTGAACAATGAATGAAGTGAGAAAGTTTGCATCCTGCTTTATGGGAGAGAAATGAAAACTGGCAAAATAAAATGTCAGGAGGAACCATGGAAAGCCTCGGGTCGGGCAAAGGGATTTAAACTGATTATTGTAAAGAGACTACAGAAAAGATTAGGCAAGCAGCTGAGGCAGGAAAGTTCTACCTGGAACTAGAATGAAGTCAAACTGAAAATGTTGTTGCCGACTTGAAAGCCCCCTCTGGGACAGTTCTTTTGTTTGGAGATGCGATGAGACAGTGCGGAGACAGGGAAACTGGCTTAGAGCATCCGCTTTCTTTCCATGCTGGAGCCTGCAGCAGAAAGACTTTAGGATCTTATTGTAGTCCAAGACAGGCTGGCCTCACTCTGTAGCTCTGGCTGGTCTCAACTCACTATTGTAGACCAGGCTGGCCCCAGACTCACAGAGATCCTTTTCTTTCTGCCTCCCGAGTGCTGGGATTAAAGGCGTGCACCACCAGCGCCCGGCTTTTTTTTTTTTTTAAAACAACACCCATAGAGCATGGCTCTTTTTCATGTGGCTGAGAGGGAAGATCAGAAAGAAGTGGCCACTAGTAATCTCTAACTGAGTACCAAGCAAGTGTCCCTTCTTCCCAGCACTGTCATAACCCTGCACCTGTGCTTCTGTGGGCCTGAAGGCACAGATTCTCCACACACCAGTGGGCCAGTGACACCCTCCCCACCAGTAACTAAAATGGTCAGATCTGATTGATCCACCCTTTTCTCTACCCAGGAAAAAACACTGATGCATGGGCTCAGGGTCTGAAGCAGAAAGACTTCGAGCTGCTGTGCCCTGACGGCAGCAGGAAGCCGGTGACTGAGTACAAGAGCTGTTACCTGGCCCAAGCTCCAAACCACGTTGTGGTCTCACGGAAAGAGAAGGCAGCCCGGGTTAGCACAGTGCTGCTTAACCAGCAGGTATGGACCGTCCCGGGTCTCCCACCATCTACTCCTAGCCAGAGCTAAGCGAAGCTTTGGTGTGTACATTCACTCTCTGTAAACTATAATTTGGAGTTCACGGATCATGGATCAGAATGTCCAAGTTTGAATTTTAGCTTGGCAGCTTTCTATCTGTGTCATCTTAGGCGTATATGGCTTAAAATTTCCATTCTCAGCTTTTTCACATATTAAATGGAAACAGCGAATGAAAACAGAGTGAAGAAACGCACACAAATGGCTTAGGAAATGAGTGTCTAATGGACGGACTCACAGCATGCTAGCTAGGACTAAATCCCTCAGACTGGCTCTGCTTCTGTGGAACTCCTAGTCACTACAGACAAGTTCCCACCCGACCCATGAGTCCTCAGGACCTTGAATCTGCCTTCCAGCCCCCTTTGACCTTGACTCGAGGATTCCTTATTTTTCTCGTGTGTTTTTCTGAAAATGAAGATGACTGATCCTGCTTCCTAACGTTGGCTCAGAGTGATTTCTATCTCTCATGCTTAGACCAGTTACGCCAGGTTCATAACAATCTGGAAAATACAAGACTCTCACCCTCAGAACAACCCAGTCAGGGTCAGGCTGCCAGTGGGGAGGGGACATTTATGGGGACTGCTTGAATACTTTAATCCCTGGGGTCCCTCTACACACAAACATTACCCTCCCTTCTGGTATAGCTTCCTGCCTCTAACTTGTCATTAGTTTTAAAAGAAAACAAAACAAAACAGGATAGCATGTCTTCAAAAGCCCCTTTAAAAGCACATGGTAATAATACCAAGTGATGTTTCTACTTTGACATTCAATTTGTCTCAAATAATGTTGTACTAGCTAACAGAGTTTCATGTCAGTGTTACAGATATTGAAAGAGTAAAATACTTAACCTTTTCACAGTGTTTTAAACCTCTGCTTCTTGGGTAGATTTTTTAAAATTCTATATCAGTTATAAATAGTTTAAAATTAAAAAGAGAACACAGGATGATAACAATGAGTGTTTAAGAATATTCCTTGAGCTGGGCGGTGGTGGCACACGCCTTTAATCCTAGCACTCAGGAGCCTCCAAAACAATACAGAGAAACTCTGTCTCAAAAAAAAAAAAAAAAAAAAAAAAGGAATATTCCTTGAGGGGTTAGAGAGATGGCTCAGCAGTTAAGAGGACTGACTGTTCTTCCAGAGAACCCAGGTTCAATTCCCAGCACCCACAAGGCCACTCACAACTGTCTGTAACTCTAGTTCCAGGAGATCTGATACCTTCACCCCAATGCATATAAAGGTTTAAATACATTACTTAAAAAAAGAATATTCCTCGTATTTGACAGGAATGCTAGACTGACTTCTAGAGCCATCATTTACAACCTTGAGAGGTTGGGAGAAGCTACGTGGCTGATCCAAGACAAATTTAAAATTTATCCAGACATTAGCTTCTAGTGGTTTCTTTCTATGAAGCCTCTGAGAGGGTTCATATCCGATGTCTTTTTGGCAACAATACTGGAAGGGGCATGATATTTCTTCTCACCTCCTATAAGCACCTCCAAGGCACTTAGGTCATGAAATGGAAGAGAGATCAGAAAAGGTGGGAGTGGGTAGTTGAGAAGGGTGGGAAGTCTCAGAGGGCAACAAGGCAAGGGGTGTTACAGAGGACTGTGGGGGCATTGTGGTTTAGGTTCCGGTTTAGGTTCAGGTGGGCAAACGGCAGACAAGGGGGCTGGAAAGTTCCCAAGGCATATTCTGTACCTTCTTCGTTCCCAGGGCTGGCTTGGAGCGTTCAGCTTCCTGCTATGCAGGTGTTGCCCACTGCTCAGGGTTGTATGCTCACATAGATTTCTCTGTTCTTTTGATAGACTTCATTTGGAAGGGGTGTATCTGACTGCACTACGAACTTCTGTATGTTCAAATCTGACACCAGCGACCTTCTGTTCAGAGATGACACCAAATGCTTGTTTAAACTTCCTGATGGTATCACATATGAAAAATACCTAGGAGAAGAATATGTCCAAGCTGTTGGTAACATAAGGAAATGCTCGACCTCCCGTGAGTAGAATGAGCAGTGTGGAGAAGCTGCAAAGAAAGCCCAGTGATGAGTTCTGGAATGGCAGTTATAATAGAAACGTCAAGCATGGCCCTAAGAAATATCCAGACGGGCAAGATAAAGCCTAATATATACAATAGGGTGGGTTATATGCACATTAGCAATGGGACCACAGATCCAGGACACTAGGGCAGTGAACTTATTAGATGTATGTAATCCCATCTCATTTTTTAGAAGATAAAAAGGGTACCAGACTTATTAGAGGTCCTTATAGAATATAGCAACCACTAGCAAGATGTGACTACTTAAATTTAAATTACAGCTAAGCTAAATTAAGATATCATTTACTTAATCCCATCCAGCTACAATTTTAGTGAAAAGTAGCCACAGCAAAGAGAATATTGTAGAATATTTTCTTAGACAGGTCTGATCTGCAGAACATCAATAATGATCAATAAAGTTCTGGCTAGCTATAGTTGTCAAGCCTATCCCGAACACCACATTCCAGGAACGGAAACAGAATAAAATACAGTTTTGCAGTCCATTTTGGGATGAATCAAACCACTTGAAAGCATTTGGAAGGTGTGAGACAATCTATGTAGTATAAGGTGGTTAGTCCTCCATTGTAGTTTGTGAGTCTTGGTCCTGATTTAAGTTGCTATCCGAGAGATACAGCTTAGAAGGTGCTGAGGACTACCAGACACCATCTACCTTAAAATCTCAGGGAAGAGTCTTCCCGGACAACTTCTAGCTATAGGAATTCAGGTACAGAGCCTCACCCATTAAAAACAAGGTAGAGAATGCCACCGAGTATGAAAGTCATGTTACAGCTTCTCCATCCTTGATGTGGGACCCTCCCTGCAGTAGGCAACAGGTGCCATGCAGGCAAGCAGAGATGGGCATCAGAAGAATGGGCCACAACATGCATCAGGACAACAGAACAATAAACCTTAGCACCTTTATGTTACACTGAGTTACCCATTCACTAAACAGTTCATAAATATAAGAGTGTTCTGAATGCCCTACATCTCTCTTCTCTCCCCAGGACTCCTGGAAGCCTGCACTTTCCACAAAAGTTAAAATCCAAGAGGTGGGCTGCCAGTGTGATGGAAATAGATGCTCACAAGATCCATGGGCTTCCCTTGGCCTCCAGGGCCTGAGGGGTTCAGGCCAACTGCGTCCATCTTCACTGCTGTGTGTTGCCACATACACAGAGAACAAAATAAAAGCGACTGTTGACTTTATATTCCCAAGCTCCACTCTTTTCTAAATGTTTTTGCCAAGATTTCTTTATACAATCTGACTAAACATACACACACACACACACATACATACATACATATTTACAAGTGAACCTTGTCTTCTGAGCTCAAGATTCAGGTAGTCAGGGCTGGAAAGATGACTCAGGGGTTAAGAGCGTTGTCTGCTCTTCCAGAGGTCCCGGGTTCAATTCCCAGCACCCACATAGGGGTTCACAGCTGTTTGTAACTCCAGTTCCAGAGGTTCTGATGCTCTCTATTGCTCCACAAGATCCTGCATGCATGTGGGGCACATAAGCTCACACATATACATAAAAATAAAAGATAAGAAAAGTGATTTAAAAGATAAAAATACTTTTTTAAAAGGTAAAAAGATTCAGGCGGTCTTTCCCACGGCTCTATGTGGGGTCCACAGACACAGCTCCAGGATCCATTCCAAGAAAAGACCCTTTTGAAAGGGTTTCCTAGGTCATCCTAATAGAATCAAACCTATACGCCACACACATGGGTGTGTGCACATGTGTTTGCACATGGTGCCAGAAAGGGGAATCTGTTCCAAACAAGTGCCCCAGTGAGTACTGGGAGAGGTGATTGGTTACCTACTTATATTAATGTGTTTTGACACAATAGCCATGGTCCAAAAATGAATCTGAAACAGCTTTTGCTAACAATCTTCTTTTGAGCCTAATAACATAATGATTTACGTCATCAGTCAGTGGGCTAAGGTTCACAACCACAATCGAGAGACAGAGAAAGAGTGAGAGCACACGGGTAATGGAATAAGTCTTTTGAAACCTTAAAGCCTGCTCCCAGTGACACACCTTCTCTAACAAGTCCACACTTCCTAATCACACCAAACACTTCCACCAACTAGGGACCAAGTATTCAAACACATGAGCCTATGGTGGCCATTCTCATTCAAACCTCTACATTGAGGAGAGAGAGAGAGATCATTTGGGGACTGGAGAGATGACTCAGTGATCTGAGCATTCTGTGGAACAATCTTTGTACACTGCAAATATGTATTAAATCTCATTGGTTAATAAAGAGCTGACTGGCCTATAGCTGGGCAGGAAGAGATTGGGCAGGAAAGCCAGATTAGAAGGACACTGGGAAGAAGAAAGAGGGTGTAGGGATGATCCCACAAAACTCTTCACACCTATAATCGCGGAGATAGGGAAATTTAGCACAGGTGAGGATAAAAGGAAGTGAAAAGAGAAAAGGAAGCTCTCTCTTTTCCTCTGGAAGCCTGCCACACTTTCTGTTCCCCCAGCTTGTATGTAAATAAATATATTCCATATTGTATTGACCTCCCGTCACAGCATGGCATCTCAGGAGCTGCCTGTCTGATGTAGAAGAAGCAAGATGGGTACAAAATGAGATAACGAGCCATGAGCCATATGGTAGAACTTAGATAAGAAATATCGCTTAATTTAAGTTGTAAGTGCTAGTTAGTAACAAGCCTAAGCTATCAACCAAGAATGTATAGTTAATATTAAATCTCTGTGTCGTTATTTGGGAGCTGGCCAGTGGTCCTGATGAAAAACTCTGCCTGCATGAGCATATGCTGCTCTTGTACAGGATGTGGGTTCAGTTCCCAGTACCCTTACAGGCAGCCTACAACCACCTCACAAGTTCCATTAGATCCAGCACCCTCTTCTGGACTCTCTAGGCACTGCACTCACATGCACAAATTCATATTCAGACATGCCTATACACACATGCATAACTAAACAAAATACTTAAAAATAATTAAGTTATATCTTTTTAAAAAATTAGCAAAAGGCCTGAGGAGGTGCTGGAGAGATAGCTCAGCATTTGAGAGCATTTACAGACCTCAGTACCCAAACTGAGAGGCCACAACACTGAACTCATGTGTACAAACTCACACCCAAACACGTATGTCTACACATACATGCATAATTAGAATGTCTAAAAATAACTCTGTAACTACATTTCCAGGGGATCCAATGCCTCTTCTGACCTTTGTGAGTTCCTGCACCCATACAGTACACACACACACACACATACACACACAACTAAATAAATAAATAAACATTTTAAATGTCTTGAAGAGACATTTTCTACACGTGGTCAATTATCAACAGGAATATGAAATGTACTAAACATCCTTAGCCATTAGGGAAATGAAAACCAAAACCATTATGAGATACTACCTTACACTCATTAAGATAGCTACAATTAAAAAGCCAAAACATATCGAACAGTGGTGAGAGTGTGGCAAAAGGGAGCCCTGCTACACTGCAAGTGGGAACATAGCATGGTACAGCTACTCCAGGACATAGCATAAAGGCTTCTTAAGAAATTAGAAGAGGAGGCCGGGCGTTGGTGGCACACGCCTTTAATCCCAGCACTCGGGAGGCAGAGGCAGGTGGATCTCTGTGAGCTCCAGGACAGCGTGGCCTACAGAGTGAGTTCCAGAACAGCCTCCAAAACAATACAGAGAAACCCTGTCTCAAAAAACCAAAAAAAAAAAAAAAAAAAAAAAAGAAAAGAAAAGAAAAAGAAAAAAGAAAATAGAAGAGGAAGCCGGGCAGTGGTGGCGCACGCCTTTAATCCCAGCACTCGGGAGGCAGAGGCAGGCAGATCTCTGTGAGTTCGAGGCCAGGCTGGACCGACAACCTCCAAAACAATACAGAGAAACCCTGTCTCATAAAACCAAAAAAAAAAAAAAAAAAAAAGAAAATAGAAGAGGAACTGAGCCAGGTGTGGTAAACCCTATAATCCTAGCATTTGGGGGTTAGAGATAGAAGGCTCAGGAGTTCAAGGTCATCATTAGCATAGCAAGTTTGAGGACAGCTCATCACTGTTAGACATTAGTCCCATTCTTGTTATCATTGTTTCCTTGCTTACCAGTCTCCAGTCTTCCAAACTCAGACTTCCCTACATTTCCAGAGCCCCCGGGTTCACCTGCATCCAGAAGCCTTATTACAGGGGCTTTTCTGCTCCAAGATTCTATTGACAACTGCCAGACACCTTTGTTTTATTTCTATGCCACTGACTCAGGAACTCCTAAGGAAGTCCAATTCATTCCTGACTCCAAATGAAAACCAGGCACAGATACTTTATATCTCCTCATTCTAACACCTGCTTGATAGTGGCTATCAGATTTTTCAGAAACACAACATAGACAGGCAATTTTTATCCTAGCTTCCCTTTCCTATTGGGTCCACAGCCGCACTCTCCCTTATTAAAATCTTTAGTTCACCAAGGGACACATTTACAGTGGAATATTCCGTTACACTGTGTGAATATATGTCACTGTGGTTGGTTTAATAAACAAGCTGACTGGCCAATAGCTGAACAGGATACAGTTAGGTGGGAAAGGCAAACTGAGAATTATGGGATGGGGAAGGCCGGAGCCAGAGGAGTTGGCAGCAAGAGATGAACGTGCCATGCTAATAAAGCTACCACCACGTGGCAGAATGTAAATAAAGAATATGGGTTAACTTAAATATACGAGTTAGCTAGTAACAAGCTAAACACTTACAATTTATATTCAGCCTCTGAGTCTGTTATTTGGGACCAGGCCTGGTCAGGACAGGAAATATCAGTTTATGTGCATTCATCTTTCCCGTCACCCAACACTAATGTTCTAGGAGAAAGGCTTTATTATTCTCCTCTACTTATCGTTATCTATACATTTTATAGTCATTACAACTTATACCTTTAAACTTCTAAATATCCCTGAAATCTATGTCATCCATTCTACACTTTTATCCTGTGTTAGACTCTGTGTATCTTTTGTCTAGATACGACAAGAGACTCTCATTAGATTTGCCAATACATAGTACACCATAACCCTCCAGGTCAGAGTTCTACAAATCTTTGCAGCTGATTTTCCGCCACTTTTGCTTAAATGAACATCCTAATCAATTTTTACATCATTTGTAACCAGTGACTCCGCATTTGGTGATGATAAGGCCAAATGAATGTCCCAAATTGTGCTTATTTCACCTGTGGTGTGTGTAAATCACACTGGGAACTTTCCAAATGCAAAGCTTAGCATCTTTGTTTTATTTCCTACCTAATCAAAAGTCTTTCTACCTAGCTACACTGTGAGACAGGGAGAGCTCCGTTTCCTCCCTTCCTGCTTCTGTGTGTGTGCCAGTGCGGAATTGTAAAGAAGTTGTTCAGTCTTTAAGAAACATTGACTTCTCATGCCATCACCCAGTCATACTTTAAACCACACGCATGCTTTAAAATAATCACCCTTAATGACAGAGGCTGCCAACAGAGCCCCCTAGACTTGGCCACTTCAGACCAGCAGAGGTGTTTTTAAACTGGAGCGCAAATTTTGAATGTTTTCCATAACCTGCTGAAGTCTTAAGTAGAAGATTTGCCATGAAAACTTATAAGTTCTCTTGAGAAACTGGGAGAACTCATCTACCCCAGGACTCAAATGGCCTACCTGGTTGGTGAGTAGGGCCTGCTCTCTGTGGGTGGAAATGATCATGCCCTCCCAATCACTGATTTTCCTGATTGCTTTTTAAAATGCAGTCATTTGAGTTTCCCATGCAGGGGGTGTCAATTTAGGACACAGAATTGCCGAGTTTTCCGGTGCATCTTTTTTCTTTAGCAGCCAGCATAGTTAACTCATTCTTTAAGATTTGGTTCCATTTCTAGCTACTTTACTCTGACCTCATGAAGGACTTTGAGTGTCTTTGTGGATTCCCATTCCGCACAATCACTCATTCTGTCACATCTCTCGATACACTGGTAAAATGTCTCATAAGTCTCATGTCATGTAAGGGCAGAGTAGAAATCCTCAAATGAAATTTTGCTTAAATTCATCATTCTTTCTAACATCAAAGGGGGGGGTTGATGGATGGATTCGACTAAAACACACATTCATGTATGAAATTCTCCAAAGACAAAATTTAAAATGTAAGGGGAAAAAAACGCACAAAGAAGACAGAGTGGATACATACGTATCCCAAAGCATGAAGACCAATTAACTGGGTTGTAGGAACCAAAAACTACAACTCCCATCAGGCACTTGGTGTTCCTCACGGCCCGTAGGCGGGAAACACCCCCTCTCTATGAACTACCATTCCCGTGATGCTCCGCGTCCCATCGCGGCGCGCGGAGTCTAGGGCCACGTAGCTCCGGCGGTCCGGGGAGACGACGCATCTTCTTCATGGCTTCTGCGGACACCTGGCGTGTGGGGGACGGCGCCGGGGGCGCCTTCCAGCCTTACCTCGATTCCTTGAGGCAGGAGCTGCAGCAGAGGGATCCAACGCTGCTGTCCGTGGCGGTGGCGGTGCTCGCGGTCCTGCTGACGCTGGGTGAGGCGGCAGGCGGTCGCGGCGTAGGCGAGGTGGCAGAGTTGGGGATCGGCGCTGCAGGCCTGGGAGGCGGGCGGCGAGGCTCCCTTCTTCTGCCATCCGCCCTCCAGTCCCCGGCCGCGTCGAACGGGGACCCCGAAGTGACCTGGTTCTTGGGACAGGCGTGTCTGGGCCTCCCCTGTGCGCTTGAGCGCAGAGTGCGTCCGCCGCCGTCGCTCGCACCAACTTTGAGCTGCTTGTATCTGTGAGCTGGGCTCTGGGCTACTGAGGTACAAAGGTAGAGTAGAGATCCTCAAATCAAATTTAGCAAGCCATCGGTTGTTTTATTTTTTGTTTTCAACCTCATCGTTTTGTGGATAATTGAAGTCTCCACAGTTGGGATGAGGGACATAGGCGCGGAGAAGTTGACAGTGGAAAGTGGGTTCCTAACTGTTAAAATGATTCTGATGGAGAATGAAAGTGATACATAAGACGCGTTGTTTTGTCGTAAACGCCTGTCAATGCCCTTGAAAATGAAGGCTGTTTTTCTCGTATCTGCAGTGTTCTGGAAGTTCATCTGGAGCAGAAAGAGCAGTCAGAGAGCTGTTCTCTTCGTCGGGCTGTGTGACTCTGGGAAAACGTTGCTGTTTGTCAGGGTAATGCTTTGATTTCCACCTCTGTTAAACTTAATAGGAATTGTCATGGCGTTTCAGTATTCCTGTCATCTTGTGGTTTATTTGGTACAGGAAACTATGTCAGCAAGTGCACATGACTGTCCGTGTCTGTAGAAGCCAGATGTGTAGATTCCATGGAGCTGGAGTTACAGGCTATTCTGAGCTCCCTGATGTGGGCGCTGGGAAGTGAACTCAGGTCCCCTACAGGGCAGTATGTGTTCTTAACCAACTTAGCTGACCCTCCTCCAGCCCTGGGAGCTAATTCCTGACCTACTTGGGAATACAAAAAGACTAGGAAAACCTGTAACTGCCCCTCCACACACGTACACATTTAGTCCTTACCACAAAGTCTTTTGAAGATGTATTTCTGTGGGTAAAGATGCCAGAAGAGTTGTTGTTGGGTAATAAACCCTTCTGAGAGCTTGACAGAGACTTTGCGTTGCTGTTTCAGATTTTGGATGTTTTGAGTTTTGAAATGTTTGCAAACATTTTTATCACTTTCGTAATCCTTAATCTGAAATGCTCCAAAACTCAGAACAATATATTTCACTCATTTGTAAAGTGTGTTATGGATTCTGTGTAGTTCATTGGTTCTTATAGAACACCCTTGGTGTCTGGAGCAACATTGTGATTGCAGTTGGACCAAGACTGGGCAAAGATGTTTTCATCCTAGTCTGCTGATTCCTCAATAAGATCACTGTCACACGACATGCATGTTGGCTGATATTTTTTTTAGTTTAAATGATGAAAGGGAAATGTTGGAGGTGTATGTCAGGCTTTACTTGTCAGTGGCACAGGCAACTCTTTTCTGAGTCAGATGATACTGTTAGAATATGTGGTCTGGGGCTAGGGAGGTGACCCAGTCCATAGTGCTTGCCTGGCAAAAAAAACGAGGACCTGAGTTTGGATCCCTGGAATCCACAGGTGCTTGTCAGTAGTCCCAGTAGAGACAGTGGATCCCTGGCGTTCCTTGGCTAGCCAGCCTTGCTAGTTGGTGAGCTCCTTTGGTAGTTTAAGCTAGTGAGGCTTCTTTTCATGAATAGTTTATGTAGCCAGCATTTTTAACCGAGCATGTTTCACTATGAAATTTCCACTCCTCCTTTGGAGGGTGTGTGTTCATGTGTGTGAGTGCTTGTATGTGTGTGCCTGAGGATGACAGGTGTTGGTTTCTCTCGTTGCTGTGCTGGGTTAGCCAGTCTGAATCTCTGGAAATTCTGTCTTCTCCCATTTTCCCCCTCAGAGTACTAGAATTGTGAATTACTGGATCTGCTTTTATATGGGTTCGCACGTTGTCAGGCTTGCACAGCAAGTGTTTTATCCGCAGAAACATCTTCTCAGGCCTTGGATTGATTTTGGTAGTTTAAATGTGTACAGGTCAGTACATTTGGCCCCTTGCTGTTGTTTGTAAAAAGTAGTATTCGGCCGAGGGTGTCACTCAGTGGTAGAGTTGCTTTTGAAGCATGTCTGAGGCTTTGGGTTAGATCACTGGCCCTGCAAAAGGAGAGGAATAAAGCCTGCAATTAATTATATTTTCCTACAGGTTGAAAATAATATGATCATTTTCATCTATTTCAAGTAGCATTCATTCATTTGACCTTATGCTCGAGAGAATTACAATGTTATTCTTTAAATTGGGTTTGGTTTTATTGTAGTGCACTTACCCAGATCTTGACCATCTTGTTTTTTTACAGTTACTAACTGGCCACTACAGAGACACACAGACTTCAATTACCGACAGTTCTGCTGCATACAAAGTCAACAATAACAGGGTAAGGTATCTGTGGAATGAATGTTCTAGAATCTGACACTCTTCTTACTGAATTCTAGTTTCATTTCTGTTACTGTGAGAAAATACTCTGAAAAAAAAAATGGACAGGGGTGGTGGCTCACTCCTTTAATCCCAGCACTTGGGAGGCAGAGAGTGGATCTCTGTGAGTTTGAGGCCAGCCTGGTCAACAAAGCAGATGCCAGGATAGACAAGGACTGTTACACAGAGAAACCCTGCCTCAAAAAAAAAAAAAAAAAAAAAAAAAAAGAAAAGAAAAAAGGAAACTATTCTGAGCAAAAGCAACTTGGGGAGGAAAGGGTTTAATCTGGTTTTCGCTTCTAGGTCATATTCCATTATTAAGTGAAGTCAAGGCAGAGCCTGGAAGCAGGAGCCAGGGTTCCATGAGAACCAGTCTGAAAATGAGAGACCACAACCTCGAGAAGTCCTAACTCATAGAAGCAAGGGAGGGGTGGACTTACCAGACCTGGTGATGGTGGATGGAAGAATCCAGAGATCCTTAGTTGGAAAAACGACTGAGTTGAAGTTTACAGGTTGTCGGCATCTCAGTCAAAGCAGGAGGAGATGCTGGGAAAACCTGCGGAGTCACGCCACCAAATGTTACTAATTAGGGAACCAGGACCGGTGCGATGGATGGAGCACAAGCCATAGAGAGCATATTAATCATAGTTTATTATAGCGAGACTAAAGGGGGAAAGACAGACATGACAGAGAGAGGAAGCTGAGAGAGAAGAGATGATGAGAGTAAGAGAGTAAGTGGGCAAGGGTCTGTCCTTTAAAGGGGTCCTTTGCACCTGTGTACAGACTGGTTCTCATGGAACTCTGGGCTGGCCAGAGTACTGCCTGAGTGCATTCTGCCAGGTAACAGGGCAGGCCAGCGTAATGCCTGAACCTTTCAGCTTCTGTTGAGGCTTCTCCTCTCAAGTTGACAAAGCTAACCTAAGACACTGGTGTGTCAAGGAAGGACCTCTTAGAATAGAGTAGTCTGAGGAAGTGTGTGGTGATGTCTTTCTTGCACAAATATAGCCTGTCTGGGGGTCAGAGAATGGAGCTTGCTGCTAGCTAACCATAGAGATCTGGAGGTACAGATCTGCCCTTGGCAATCTTGGTAGCAGATTTTGTCTTGTCTGCTCATCCTTGTAACTTACGTACAAGGTTATTTCACATCTCATTCTTTTTTTTTTTTTAAACATTTCTGTCTGTTCAACATTACTGTGAGTTTAAGTGGGCACTAGGTCCTTTTCTGTTATAAAAGAGGCAGTACATAAACATAGGATAATCATTTGCTTAAAAGTAGTTTTCCTTTTCTGTCTCTGCTAACCTGACTTCTTTCGAGGCTGTCCCATAGTTAGATTTTTATTTAGTTAGAGCATTGTTAACATTTAGTGTTATAACCTTTTGCTTTTACGAGCATTGTTGTGATGACTTGTTGCATACCTGTGTGTGTAGCTGCTTGGTGTAGAGGGTAACTGCCAAGCTGATTATAATGTTAAGGGCTTTGGTGAGTGAGAGATGAGGACTCAGTGGCTGCTTTGGGATGGAAGGATAGGTGATGTGTCCAGTCTGTATGTGGTACTGACTTCCTTCTGCAGGCACCATGGTCACAGTTGGTTGAGGATTGGATCAGTATGAGAAATGATGGATGGTCCTGATACATTTGCCAGACCACACCTGGTAGTCTTGTCATTGCTGTCTATAACAACATGTGTTCTAAGGATGAGGTCCTTGGATGCTGACTAGCACCACCTAGGGTGTATAGTAAGTTTCTCTGTAGGGGGCCAGTATTGCAACAAAATGGAGTTGGAACAAATAAATGGTGTATCTAATATACAAATATCCAAAACTCAAAAGTCAAAATTAAGATTGAGAATACCATTAATTGTAATACATACTATAAATTACATATTTTTACTTTACATTATTTGTGAATACTTACAAGTCATATGCATTTGCTTATACCCATATTGGTGTATTTACTGAGCCTTGGATAGACTATGTGTTCACAATTTCTTCAGACAGTGAGGTGTCGATATTCTTTTAAGAACATTTATTAAACTGGGTAGTGGTGGCGCAGCACACACCATTAATCCCAGCACTAGGCAGAGGCAGGTAGATCTCTGAGTTCAAGGCCAGCCAAGTCTACAGAGTGAGTCCAATATAGCCAGGGCTACATAGTGAAACACTGTCTCAAAAAAAAAAAAGAAAAGAAAAGAAAAGAAATAAAAACAAATTCAACCAATCAAAAAACACATTGATTGACATTGTAATTTTATACATCTTATATAATTTTACATTGCATTGTTCATGTCATGTCAAGAACCATACTTACTGTTTAATTGCCAGAACTTTGATTTATTTAGTATGTGTGGGGGCCAGTAATGTGGGTAGTGGGTATGTGTGCAGAAATCAAGCTTGGGTATGTTGTTTCTTAGGATGCTGTCTGTACACATTGGTTTTTAAGACATGATCTCTCACTGTCCTGTAATCACAAAGTAGGCTAAGCTGGCTGATCAGAGAGCTTCCGGGACCTGCTTGTCTCTCCTTCCCCAGTGCTGGGGTGAAGTGGCCTGCCACACTGGACCCTTTTTAATGTAGGTTTTTGGAATAGAACTCAAATCTTTTTACCAACTGGACTATCTTCCCCAGGCCCCATTTTTTCTTTCTGTGCCTCATGCGTACTAGCAAGCGCCCTCTTCTTCATCAGTGTTGACTACTAAGAAATGCTCCTCAGACATCCATCTGAGGCGCTCTCTGCAGTACATCTGCTTGACTCAATAGTGCAGCACCAGTGTGCTGCCGTGATCTAATTGTGGAGATCTATCCTGGGAACCTGGAACTGGATCCAATGCTGACCTGATCTCACTCTTGCTGTCCTCAGGGCAATAGCCTGACTTTGATCGACCTCCCTGGGCACGAGAGCTTGAGGTTTCAGTTCTTAGATCGATTTAAGTCTTCAGCCAGGTAAGTTAGGGAGAAGTGACGTGGGTTTGTTCAAGTCTATACTGTGTTGGCATCCTCTGCTTCCTCTGTTAAGATTCTGACACCATGGTGCCCTGGGGTGGGAAGGTCACGCACCTTGGAGTAGGCCATTGGGGTGTTAGGATCGTGAAAACGGGTGATAGCTTAAGGAGAGTCTCTCGGAGTGTTACTCCCACTAACATGATTAAATTTCGTGATAGCTCTGAAGATACCATTTTAAAAGAATTGTTTTATTTTTGACTATATGTATGTGTGGTGGGTACGGATGCATGCCTGGGCCACAGGAGGGTGTTGAATCTCCTGGAGCTGGAGCTACAAGTGGTTGTGAACTTCCAACATGGGTGCTAGGAACTGAACTCAGGTCCTCTCCAAGAACACACCCTGAACTGCTGAGCCATCTCTCCTGCTCCTAACTCCGAAGATGGATTTAATGATAGGGCTATTAGAATCTGGAAAAGGAATCTTGTGTGTGTGGGTTTTGATTTTCAAGTTTTTGAGACAGGGTTTTTCTGTGTAGCCTTGACTGTCCAGGAACTCATTTTGTAGACCAGGCTGGCCTTGAACTCAAAGATCTCCCTGTCTCTGCCTCCCGTGTGCTGGGATTAAAGGCGTGAATCACCACTGCCAGGCTGGAAAAGGAATTTTTTAAGGCTAGGATGGATCCTAGGTGATGCTTGAAAAATTGCTGTTATTCTTTTTGGTTTTCTTTTGTTTTGATAAGGTGGAAGTCCCTCTCCAGCCCAGGTAGCCCAGGCTGGCCCTGAACTGTAAGCTCTTTCTACTCCAGCCGAGTTTCTTTTCTTCCTGTGTTCCTGCTTCGTTTTGGCTTTTTTAAATAGAGTCTCATGTAATTCAGGCTGACCTTGAGCTTTCGAGGTAGCCAACCAAGGATGACCTTGAACTTCTAATCTTCCTCCCAAGTGCTGGGATTAAAGGTGTGTGCCACCACTGCCCAGCTTGTATTTATTTTTTTAAGCATAGAAAAATGTAAGGAGTTTATTTCTTTTTGCTTTTTTTTTTTTTTTTGGTTTTCCAAGACAGGGTTTCTCTGTATTGTTTTGGAGGTATCCTGAAACTTGCTCTGTAGACCAGGCTGGCCTTGAACTCCCAGAGATCAGCCTGCCTCTGCCTCCCGAATGCTGGGATTAAAGGTGTGCCCCACCAAAGCAGGCGAGTTTATTTCTGATTGTCTTGAAGTTGAGCTGCTGGGCTTGTCCACTGAAAAGTTTTGACTCCATCAGGCTTTGCATCCTATGTTTGTACTGGAAATTCACATACAAGTGAAAACGGAAAGACTGCCAATACCTCATTTCTGTGCCCTATTTTTCTACTCAGAATCATACCTTTTGACTCTCTAGGGAACTAATCTAACATTCAGAATTGCTTATTAACAGGACAAAGAGGGTTTTGTGGTTTTGTTTTGCTTTGTTTTTAACAACAAACATTTCCTGCATAGTAGATTTATTTTGATGAGGGCAGGATTCGAGACAGGGTTTCTCTGTGTGGCCCTGACTGTCTTGGAACTCGCTTTGTAGACCAGGCTGGCCTCAGACTCAGAGATCTACCTGCCTCTGCCTTCCCAGTGTTGTGTTAAAGGCATGAGCTACAACACCTAGCTGTCATAGATTCTTAAGCATGTTCTGCACATAATGCAGTGGCATACTAGCTGGATATCTCTGGGCGTAACTATTAATTGTTTGCATGGATAGTGCACAGCTGGTATCCTCAAAAGGCCAGCCAGAAAGGCCTGGCTCCTGTGAAGCACCGGTAGCTGTACTCCACAAGTGCAGGTCTGTCTTGAAGCCCCGGATGATTTCTACCCCGGATGCTGACTGGGAATCTGTGGCTCCGAATTCACTAGAGTGCCACGGTAGCAGGCTTGGGATGATAGCGATTCCTCACCCTTACAGTAGTAGTGTATCCTTACAAGCGGCTTGGTAGCCAGCTTGCTGAGTGTTTTCGCACTGGTGGCTTTGGAGCAGTAGGAACCATGGCATAGAAACTGCCCTTATTATCTTCCTTGTATAACCTGTCAAAAGCTAGAGGCAGCATGGCGGCCCAGCATGTCTGTTCTTGAATTTCATTAAATCAGTGCCTCAAGAACTATTTTTAGTTCCTAAAATTTGCATGCTCTAGTTTTAAATGCCTTCTTCATATTTTGCTATCTAACACTGATTAAAAGCTAAAGAAGAAAATTTGTATGATACATTTCAGTGATATGAAGGCATATTTTAATAACTGAATTTGGAAAGCATTTTGGAGATGATGTTATGATAGTTTAATTGTCAGTATTATGTCTGAAGTATTCATGTTTCTGACTGATAGTATCCTAGCTTTCTTTTTGTTGAGCATTCTAGACTTAGATTTTGTCATTGCTTCTTGCCACAAAAAGATGGTGATGAGCAATTTGTCATAGACGAGAATGTGATTTTTATTCCTCAGACAATTGAGACATGTCTAGATCTGCAAACTTTGGTCATAATTGGGTGTTCTTTTCCTTCTCGTTGAGCGCTGTGACACACACTACTTAGGAGACTGAGGCAAGGGGATGGCAAGTTTGAGACTTGCTCAAGCAATATAGTCAAGTTGTCTGAAAACCACTTTTTTTCTATTTTAATTGCAGATAATTTACAGTTTGCAGTATATTTATAGTCTGTTATCCAAGTATTTTTGAATAAATAGGATATGTAGCATATAAAGGTAAAACTAAGTTTACAGAAACTTCAGTCATAATACAAGGAAGTTGAAAATACTTTTTACTGTGGTATGTGACTTTTTTTCAGATTTTTAAAAACATTTGTGTGCATATGCCTGTGTATATGTTTGTGCATCATGTATGTGAGGTGCCTGAAGAGCCAGAACATGGCGCTAGACCCCTAGACTGGAGTCACAAACAGCTGAGCTGCCTGATGTGGTGCTGGGAGCCGAACATTCGCCCTCTGCAAGAGCAGCCATTTTAAAACATCCTACCTTCTGGCTTAAGAGTCTTTCCCCTGAGCATTGGTGGTGCGCGCCTTTAATCCTAGCACTTGGGAGCAGAGGCAGGAGGACCTCTGTGAGTTTGAGGCCAGCCTCGTCTACAGAGCAAGTTCCAGGACAGGCTCCAAAGCAACACAGAGAAACCCTGTCTCAAAAAACCAAAACCAAAAAAAAAAAAAAAGACTCTTTCTCCATCTACTCATTTAAAACTATATTATTTTTACTCTTTCTGTGGATTCCTGCCCCATTTTAAACAGTAAGCAACAGTATTTAGTCAGTGCATATTTGCATATTTCTTTCTGGTGAACTGAAATCACCTGTGTTTTGATCTTCCTCAGACCCTTGTGTTATTTTGGGGACGTGCCTCTGTAACTGTCACTAATCCTCTTTTTCTTATACCCAGTGATGACTTAAGTAGACCTGCTGTTTATGATTTCTTTGCTCTTTGCCAAATTCTGTCCCTTCCTTTCAGGTTCTGTTTTCTCAGTGTCATTTCCTATGGGGCACCTGTCTGGCTTCGTGGTGTTTGGATTCAAGTGTACCACCCTACACCAGAGGATGCTGTCATCTGTTCACGCACAGTGGCTAATGGGCTCTGCTGGACCAACCACGCCTCCCACTCAAAAGCAGTCCAATGGAGGCTGTGGCTGAAAAGTAATTCCAAAAGAAACTGAAGCACCTGCCTCCATGCCTCACAGCTACAGGGCATAGGTGACCGCAGCGGGCAAAAGAACCCCAGGCAAAGGAGTAGCATAAAAATCAGGCCAGATTCATCAAACCCTGTGATGCCAACAGATGGCGCTGTCTGCTCTTCCTCACTTGTCACAGCGTGGGACTCTGCTGATGGTTTTTGATCCTTCTCTCTGCCATTTGTTGGCTAGTTTATCTAACAAATCCTTTTCCCTTAAGTGTTGTGTGAGCCCCTCAGATCTGCTGTCTAATTTGCTGGGTTCTTTTCAGCTAAGAGTCATCTTCACTGAGTTGCTAATTTCATATACTACTTTTATAGTGTGGTCTTTTGAAAATACCCTTTAAAAATTTCTAGTATTAGCCTCTAAAATAATTTTAAACATGCATTTTTTTTGTTTTTTTTTTTTTTTGAGGAAGGATCTCATGTAGTTCAAACTGGCCTTGAACTCACTATTTAGCCAAAGATGACCTTGAGTTTCTGATCCCCTGCCTCTACCTACTAGGATTCCAGGCATGTGCATCGTCTGCTTTTATGCTGGCTGGGATGGGGCCTCAGGCTTTGTGCCTGCTGTGCAAGCATTCTACCTATTGAGCTATACCTCCATCTAACCCGGGAATACGTGCTTCAGTCACTCTGAACTCCAGTTTGGGGGTTCTGGGTGTTTTCTCTTGTAATTGCCTATTTTCATCTACGTTTTGATCTAGAGCTCCTCCTTCAGGGGATCGTGTGTCACTGATGAGGTTAATGGTCTTTGTTACTTTAGGACACAAAGGGTAGACTCCAGACAGTTATTGCCATCTGGTATTACGGGGGATTGATGAATCTGGTCCAATTATTATGTAATATTTTGCTTAGGACTCTTACTCCAGAGGAGAATGTCAACTCATGCACTATAGCTGTGAGGCATTGCAGACAGGTGTTTCGGTTCTTTGGAAATTTTTTCTAATCACAGCCTCCATTAGACTGCCTGTGAGCTGAAGGCTATACACGCTGCTTGGTGTGGCTGCCTAGGGCCTGTTAACCACTGCACATCTCTCTCCACCTGGGCCTACAAGCCCCTGACCTCTAGGACCTTTGTCTTCAGTTCCCATGCATTACCTCTGATGGCTTTGTTTCTGGTACTGGATGATTGTTATTGCCTGAGGTTAGACCCCATGCGCTCATAATTCTCCTTGAGTTAACCACCCAAGAGTTCTCCGTTTTCCACTTAGACACCAGTAGTCTTTGTAGGACAGGAAAGCTTTACAGTTAGTGTCTCATCTCTGAGCTGGCATCCACATGTACTCTTTTTGAGGAGTGTCTTATTTATCTGTACTGTCAACATACTCCTTTAGCCCGACAGTCTGTACAGTTTGTTTGTTCTGTCAGTTCAACTCTACATGTCCTTTCGTCTTCCACTTGGTCTTGTTCAGATGTCTTCCTCTTTGTTCGTATTCCATTGTGGGCTATCAGATGATTTCCTGGCCCTTGAAAGCCGACATCATTTCTCCAGTTCTTTTAGTTTCTTAACAGCTTTTTTATTAAGTCAAGGTGTATGCACGCACGTGTGAGAGAGAAAGGAGAGAGAGAGACAGACAGACAGACAGACAGACAGAGACAGAGAGACAGAGAGAGACAGAGAGAGAGAGACAGAGTGAGAGAGAGAGAGTGTGTGTGTGTGTGTGTGTGTGTGTGTGTGTGTGTGTGTGTATGACAGACGGTTGAGTCGAAGGAGATCAGGGACCCTGTTTAGGGCCCTGCTTACTGTGTGCTCTTCCTTTAACTGTCACTGCAGGGCTGTGGTCTTCGTGGTGGATAGTGCAACGTTCCAGCGGGAGGTGAAAGATGTGGCCGAGTTTCTGTATCAGGTCCTCATCGACAGCATGGGTCTGAAGAACACACCATCCTTCTTAATAGCCTGCAATAAGCAAGGTGCCTCCTGGTGATGACAGTGGGTTGGTCTAGGATTAAATTAACTTGTTTACCTGCAGTTGTTTCTGTTGAACACGGGGAGGGGTGTTCATAAATTAAGGGAATAAGTCTTAATCTATTTCTAATTACTTTCCCAGTCTTTTTACCAGGCTGTCCTAAGGAATGGCAGCTAAGGGGCTGTGTTGTTACACCCTTTTTCATGATACAGTGCTTTTTATTTAAAGATCATAAATTATTCTACTTCACCAAATGTTAGTTTGTGAGGCTGTGTACTGTCAATTCTGGAGAGATTGTTGGGATCTGTCAGTCCGTACAGGTCTTAAACTGAGCAGATTCCACCAGAGGGAACTGCAACCCCTTCTCCTGGTGCTTATACTCGGGTCAGCCGGGCTTCAGTTCTGAGACCAGTTCCAGTAACACAGGATAACAGGATAGTTGATCTTTCAGAGCTCTTTCACATCTGCATTTCTTAGAAGCCAGAAGCTTTTTATTTATTTATTTTTGGTTTTTCGAGACAGGGTTTCTCTGTGGCTTTGGAGGCTATCTTGGAACTAGCTCTTGTAGACCAGGCTGGCCTCGAACTCAGAGATCCGCCTGCCTCTGCCTCCCCAGTGCTGGCATTAAAGGCGTGTGCCACCACCGCCTGGTGCCTGAAACATTTTTCAGAAGTGATTTTTGAAAATTCTTGTAATACATGCTGTGTGTTGAAAGTTCTCATCAAATATCAGTCACGGAACTGGTAAGCTTTCTTTAAACTGACTGGACAGGCATTAAGTATGGAAAGGCTTAAACTTAATTAATTTTAGAGTCATTAGCACTAAAACAATGTTTTATTGTATTTCATGTTTTAAAGCATTTTTCAAAAAACTCAAATACAGCATTTACTTTGGCAGAGAAAGAACAGCAATAAAAAGTGCTTTAACGAAGGAATGGAGGTGAACCTCCCAGTATAAATAGGAATTTTCTCTCTGCTGGAGGGCCAAGGAGAAGACACATTCTGATTTAAACTAGAACAATGCTATTTTTTCCCCCAGATATCGCAATGGCAAAATCAGCAAAGTTAATTCAGCAGCAGCTTGAAAAGGAACTGTAAGTATACATGTACTCCTGGCTAAAAAAAATGCTCTGCTACTTAAGCGTTCAAGGGTTGAAATCTATCACCTTTGGTTATATATGATTATCAAAATTATAGTCAGGATTAGTATGGAATCTATGTTAAATAACATGAAGAATTAGTAGAATTATAAAAAACTAATGATGATGTTTATAGCTGTTTTAAAATTTCATGACTTATTGAAATCATTAGCTCATTTTGTTTTCATCACTGTTAATCTTTTATAGTTAGAAGGTTTTAGAGACTTAAAAAACACCCAAGTTTACAATAATTTTATTTCAGTGAATGGAGGTATTTGTTCACATAGTAAGGCATGTAAAACTGTAAATGGTACAGATAATATGTACAAAATAATAACATTAAATAAAAACAGGATCAGGGGAAAAGGGAAGTAAAAAAATATTAAAGTCATTGGAAGATTCATGTGGTCCCCCCATATCTATAGTTCCAGGACTCCGGAAGCAGGGAGACCAAGAGTCCCAGGCCTGCCTGGCCTATATAGTTAGAGCCTGTCCCAGAAAATAAAATTAAATAAATTGTAGCCACTGGAAATTATTGTTGACAGAACAAGAACACTTAGGAAGAACATAAAAATCTACATTACTCTTTTGTAGTTTCTTATGTTTTCAAGCTATTGGCAATAGTATTTATCTTGCTTTTAGTGTCAAAAAACTTGTAAGTTGAGAGATATAAGCTGTGAGTGTTAAATAATCAAGCAAGCTTCCGTGGTGTGCTAATTTCTAAGAAGTAAAAAGCTTGTTGGCAGAAGAAAAGACCAACACAGTAAAACCAGTTACACTTTGTTACTGCTTTTGTAAAAGTAAGACTTCTTTTAAGATAGGGTCTTATTATGTAATCCTGGCTGTCCTGGAACTCCACTCTATAGACCAGGCTGGTCTCAAACTCACAGAGATCCACCTGCCTCTGTCTCCCCAGTGCTGGGATTAAAGGCGTGCGCCACCATGTCCAGCTTGTTATTTTAATCAGATCTATTCTTTATAAAAATTAGTCAGTGCTCTCTAACAGGACCAGCAGGTGGCAGTAAAATGACTTAATTTGGGAAGGTTTTCCGACTTACAAATAGGCAGGATGGATGAGACTTTGAAGTCTGTGGATGTATGAACTTTATATCCAAGACTCATGATAAAAAGCTCCCTGTCTCCCTGTGGAGTTTCCAAACTTGAATTTTTAAAATACAGCACATATCTAAAACTATTTTCTATGCTGTCATTCAAGAGATCTTAGAAGTGAAACCAAACTTAAAAGCTGGTGTGACCTGGGCCTCCTGGACCATCTCACCTGTCCATTGAAACAGTGGTTCACGAATGTAAAGGATAAGCCGGCAATGTTAATAGTGAATTGACATTTAGCCTATCAGTCTTTTATGGGTACTGATGGATGGCCTGACTTGTCCCTTTGTCCCACAGCAACACCTTACGAGTCACCCGGTCTGCTGCTCCCAGCACACTGGACAGTTCCAGTACTGCACCTGCTCAGTTGGGAAAGAAAGGCAAAGAATTTGAATTCTCCCAGTTGCCCCTCAAAGTGGAGTTCCTGGAATGCAGTGCCAAGGGTGGGCGTGGGGACGCCGGCACTGCCGACATCCAGGACTTGGAGAAGTGGCTGGCCAAGATCGCCTGAGAGGCAGCCCTGGCTGCAAACCTTGGTCATCTGTGACTGGCTGGCGGTCGGGAAAGGGCTGTGGTGGTGTGGAGCTGATAAAGAAGGAGCATGGTATGTGTCTGCAGCATCTCCGTGATCTAGAAACAATTACAGCAGCCTGAGAGCCGTTGTCCCTCCCTGTCAGCTCCTTCCTAACTAGTCCTTTTTATTTAACTCCTGTTCTCCCTTTGGTAGCTGTAGCATTGCTTTAGTGTGTGACAACAGCAGAGAGGCTATTACCATGAGAATGGGCTTATCTGGAAAGTTCTTGTCCTCTGCCTGTCTGCTCCAGTCCCTATTCCTGGAACCAGACCTGCCTGTTTATGGAACCAGTTCAGAACCACAGAGCACAGTTGACAATGTTCTTCATAGGCTCAGTGACCTGTTTCCTCTCCAGCTTAGGTTCAAAAGCCTCCTGGGAACCCCTAGAGTCACCCTCACATAATGGATATAACAGCCAAGCCCGCACACACTCATGGTTTACTGTGCTATAGAGGCTCCCCTGGGGAGAGCCGGGAGACAGCACACTGCTGCCTCTGAGGGTGGGTGAGGCCCTGGGCTGTCTGCCTGTGCTACTTGATCACCTCCTGTGAGTCACCTCAACTCAAATGCTGTGGAACAATACAAACTGAAAAAGTCCACTGTATATTTTTATGTATTCATTCATGCTTTTTCAAAGTAATGCTGTCTTAAACATTTGCACTTTCATTGCTTTTACAAATGACTGGTATCTGCCTGGCATTGGTGGCGCACGCCTTTTGTCCTAGCTCTCGGGAGGCAGAGGCAGGCAGATCTCTGTGAGTTTGAGGCCAGCCTGGTCTACAGAGTGAGTTCTGGGACAGGTTCCAAAGCCACAGAGAAATCCTGTCTCAGAAAAAAAGGCTGGTATCTTGATAAATAACTCTGTCTGAAAGCATTAGGTCAAATGATAAGTGAATACAGATGGGAACTGAACTAGGATTTAAGCTCTATTCTAGGTTACCCGAGTCTACAGGCTGCTGTGTGTATGCAGACATAACTCTTCTTCTCACACTCGGAGACAAGGTCTCACTAAAGAGATGTCATCAGAGAGCCATGGTTTGAAGTGTAGTGCATGCACAGGAGCATTGGGGTTGGCCTTGGGGACCAGTGAGAATCACAGATTAAATACACGGGTGTTCCCTGTGCAGTCCAGCCCAAGCCTCTGCCTGCCATCCCGTGTCCTCCCTGTGGGTCACTTGGGCTGACAGTACATTCCCAGACTACTGCTATTCCTAGCGTAAGTACTCAGGCCTCTCACCTTAAAACATTTATTGCTGGTGTATGAGACAGTCAGGAGATGACCCTGTCCGTTCTTGCGGGAAAGCAGAATTGCTGCTAGGATTTCTACTGTTCTGTGGACACTGCTGTTCATATTAGTCAAATGAGGAGAGCATGGCGAATGACATTCCCATCACAGTAGGTGCTCCAGGAATGAAGGTAGATGTTTAGTCAGTTAGAGAGTATTTACTGACACTCCTCCCCTTTTCTGGGTAACAATGATTCTATTTACTGGCAGAATCAGGACATCAAAAACATGGTAAGGAAGAGCAAGGATGTTTTATTCATAGCCCAAAGATGGTTTTTAGCAAAAGTAATTTGAGCAGGGCTGCAAACTAGCTTGGTAGATTGCTTGCCTAGTGCTGTAAAACCCACTTGCATCGAGGAAGGCCTGAAGGATTCCACTTCCGGAATGTTCTATGGAGCACGCACATAGCTCCAAGAATCTCACCACTTGCTAAATTTCATCTGGCTCTTTCAAGCCATGCTGTGGTAGATTCTCGATACCAGGTGCCTCTGTTTCTGGAAGGGTCTCAGCTCTTTATGAACAACAGCTGGGGAACTCCTGCCACTGCTGCCCAAGGCCTCCAGCACCTCCTGACACCCGCTATGGTCCTACCACACAAGTACTAGCAATGTTCTATTGACCTTGAAAAATACATGTGTGTGTGTTATAGAGACATATATCCAAGAGCACAGGGTTTCTCTGATACATATACAATTTGGACTTAGCAAACAGCGGCCACTCTTGCAGTGATGAGGAAAGCCACCCAGCAGATCCTGCCCTTGCCACACTGCCCTTTAAGCAGAACAATCACAATGCCACCTTGTTGCGCACACTTGAGTACCTCCTCAGTCTTGTGGGGACTGCGGGGCAGGCAGCTGTGCTAACATCTTACCTAGAGAGAGCAACCACTCCCTCAGGTGGGAAGCCTCGTGTCTCTGGACACTACTGTGTTAGGGAAGAACTGCTGCTGTTGTTGCTTTCATCTGGCACGTACGTAGTCACGGTCTCAGAACCTCCGCCCTCTGCCCTCCGCCCTCCGCCCTCCGCCACCCCCTGCACCTGCCCACTTCGCACCTTAGAGTGAGAAGCCCATCTAAGGCAGTGGGCAAGGACTTCTGTATCTTCTCCCAGCTAATCAGTAGTGGCCTTGAAGTGGCAAATTGGAGTGTTCCAGAAATTTTAGAGCCTTTCAATGGGAAAGGTCACTGGTGATGTTAGTGGCACTTTCAGCATTCTCAGGAATTGTTCCCAGAGCCAGAGAGGAGCTCAGGGCACCTACGGGGATGGAGGTGGTAGAGACCCGATGGGCCTCTCAGACTGTCCTCTAACCAGGGGGGTGGTCATAGTTGGTGCCATCTGAAAGGTGATCATGATTGCCTTCAGTTCCTGCCTTTAAAGGATAGTCTGGAAATAACCAAAAGGATAAATAGGAAACATAACCCCTCTACTCTGCCTTCCTAACCAACCCTGTCAAGTAGAGTGTGGGGGTGAGGATACACTCACCAGTCCTGGTCCCTCCTGGAGTTTCCCTGACTATCTACTGCTAGAATCTAACAGACAGACAAGGCTGTGCATAAAATCTCACTGGCCCATAGGTTTTTTTTTTAAGAGCTGGCGGAGAGCCCAGGTGAGCAGGGGCAAGAGGCAAAAGGCCCTGTGCAGGGGACACAGCACCCATGCATAAGAGGGCCTTTGAGGAAATCCGATTTTAAGCCCCATATATATAACTACGCCACTTAGAAACAGTCGACAAGAAGCTTTGTGTTGAGAATTAGGACAGTTTATTGTTTGACCAACATGCTGAGTCTTTTCCACATATTACACAGTTGAATGTAAAGTCAATATGGCCTCTCTGCCTTCAGAGCCCATTACAGATGGAAGTGCCACCCTCTGTTCCTCTCTTTAAAGAACAGGTGAGGAGAGAAGTCAACACACAACAGGCAGGCTGGCCTTCGTTGCTATGGAGGCTTCTTGCCTCCTGAAGGGACCATCTGAACTCCTGCTGCAAAGTTTTTCCCGGTATCAAACCCTGCAGAGTGTCAATCAGACAGGGTCTGGAGTCCAAGGAGTTTGCACACTGAAACTGCAAGATTTTGGAATACCGAAGAAGTTGATTTCAAACAAAAATTAAAAGGGTGCCCTGACTGCTCTGTGTGTGTACAGGACAATGCAAGTGGCTTTGGGGACCACCGTTTACAGTGAAGAAGCCCCAAATGCACCTATATTTTTTCTAGCTACTGAGGCTGGGAATAACCTCATGTTCTAGCCATGGAGTATAGATGGCTGAAGGGACATGAATCTGTACAACTGGGTCAGAAGAATGCCAACACCGGCTCGGATCATTCCTGGCTTGTAGGTGACCTTGTCTGTTTTGGCTCTCCTGCCTGTGAAACAGGAAGGCTTTGGCTCCCGGTGCTGTGGCCCGGAAACAGTGCCTCCCATTCTTGGGGGAGAGGTAGTTTGGAAACTAGTGAGCACTGAGCCCTGAGCATTTGACACACTCAGACATACTCCTACTCGCCAGCTCTTGTAGCCTTGTCTGACCATCTCCAGCTACCTGGTCTTCCTGACGGCCTCTCCCCCTTCCATATGGAGAAGGAATAAACTGCTCTACCTTAGGACTCAGAAGCCAGCAGTGCCTTCCCCATACCGTCACCCTGGACATTAGAGGACATGTACTGGCTAGAGCTCTGACATTAATCAGTAACTGAGACTGTCCCGTTGTCTATACTAGCTACTACCTTGCAACCCTTATCTTTGCTGCCTGAGACATTTAATCCGACACGGCCATGGCGTCTCCTCCAATCTTGGGACATTGCGGAAAGCGACAGGAAGGGAGCACTGGCTGGGACAGCAGTGTGGCTCTAACCACCAAGCATTGTAGCCTCCGACCTCACAGCACTCAGGACACTGGTGTCACACCTTTATTTTGGTGAGCATGTGGGTATAGCTATGCCGCCTGCCTTTTCAATCTTGGACTATTCCTGCAATGCCCACAGATGTTTTGCTGACAACTCTCCTTCAAGATCCTACAAAAAAAGGAAGAGGGTCATGCCCATTCTTTTTTTACTAAGTTGAGGTCATGAACTAAGAGGAACCTTCCATTTTGTTTTCTGACTGATCTAGATTCAGCAAAGATGGGGACACTGAGATAATTTCAGGACATCGTTAACAAACCTGACCAGATCCTACCTATAAGTAGGAGGGTAGTGTTGGTGAAGGAGACAGCCCAGGAGCAGCCCAGTTCTGTGGAAAAGGTCGGGGCACCCCTGGGGTGGGAGAGCAAAGGGGCAGTACCCTCACTCTCAGAGGCAGCGAGGCTTCCCAAACTCAAGAGGGGGTTTTGTGTGTACAAGCTGGGAAGGCGGGACTCAGGCCACATCAATCAGGATGGCATCCACTATGGCTTCTGCTGTTTCTAACGGCAGGCCATGATGCCTGAGACAGTGTTCACTAGAGAAGGGGACTGATTTGCTACTTGGAGTTATAGGTTATTCTTCAGTGCCGAGAAGATCAAAATCTATCCTACATTCATCCCTTGAGACAGAGTACAGAGAGAGGCCTGTCAGTGGGGCTCTGCCAGAGGCTGCCAGCAAAGCCTGTCACTGCCGACCAGGTTGCTGTCGTCACAGGGTAGGTGTCTTCTTTCAGCAAGCACCACTTAGTGGGGTGCCCACGCTGGGGGGACACTGGCCCACAAAGGCATGCACACCTGTGCATACAGGTACATAAAAGCAGTGGCGACGGTAGTTCTGTGGACTAGTTTCGATTGTAGTTTAACACATCTATGCACTATTTTATTGAAGGCAAGACAACCACAAGATATTTGACAATATTGAATATTTCTTATTTCAATACACTGCATACTTTTGAACTTCCAAAACTGGAATCACAATGCAAGTTCCAACTTGAGAGCGGGAGCGACAAGATATACATTGAGCACATGTATATGTGAGGATGTGTGTGTGGGGCGTATACACAAGTCTATCTCTATGTATAATTATGTACACACATATAAAAGCTAAACACGTGACATTTCCAATTACGATTGTACACTGGTCCTTGCCTTCTGGAAGAGGTACCCAGGAGGATCCTGCTTCCTCTCTTCTTCACTAGAACTGGCTCTGGCACTCTCCCAGGATGGAGGAACACGACAGACCCACTCACAAATTCAGCCCCACTATGCAGGCTGCCATTTTGGATTCATTTCTGAGAAGTTCTGTAATTCATTCCAACCCCCTTGTTGGAGACCTGCCCTGTGGCTGCATTTACCCTGCCCATCAGCCATCTGGAGAAGAGCCAATGCTATGGGGCTGGAATGTTTGATTAGAGTCACTGCCTCTGTCTGTCTTTGGGCAAGCCTGGGGCAGTGAGTCTAGGAGCATTTAGAATGTGAGTTACTTTACTTCGAGGAGAGCACTCTGGTAGAGCCTTTGAAGGTTTTTAAGACTAAAGCAGTCTCAGGAATGAGTGGAAATAACAAAGAAAGCTTGCTGGGGGCAGGTTGCAGTGCCCTGGGCAACGTTCTGGAAACCCCACAGTAACCCCAAGATGCCTGTGGTGCAGCCACAACACTCCCAAAAATATTCATACAAAGGTTTCAAATATACCATGCCAGGGGGTGAAAACACATCAAGGAACCAACGTTTCCACAACAGTACTCAGCAAGATCAGTAGAGGCTCTGAGGACACATACTGTTCAGTCAGGGCAGACATGCCTCACGTTCCCAGTCACAGGCGGACGGGACCGGTGGTGCGTGCCCCAGGCTTCAGTATCTCTGAGCCACCCAGCCTCACACATTGAGTTGGCTAGTCAGCCTAACTACATGTGTCAACTGTTGGGCCAGTGAGTTACAGCTGAGAACCCCGCACTGCCGCAGCCTCACACATTGAGTTGGCTAGTCAGCCTAACTACATGTGTCAACTGTTGGGCCAGTGAGTTACAGCTGAGAACCCCGCACTGCCGCAGCCCTCAGCTGCCCGGAGCATCCCATCCTTCCAGAAACTTCTCGCTCTGCTCATCACTGGGACGGCACAGAGAACACACGGTTGGCTGCCCCTGCTCTCTGTCTCCATGCTTTTTCAGGGGAGGAGACGGGTGGAAGCAGCCCTGGGGTCTGCTGCCGATGCTGCGGTCCACGGGCCTTCGTTTCCACTCGGGCCGGCGAATGCGCCCCACTCTGTCGAGCAAGGACTGAACAATGCCCCCTCTAAGGCTGTTTTGTTAAACAGAGTCTGATTTGACTGAGGGGAGCATGGGTAGAGGTCTTGGTTGGTTTGAGTCATGTGACCCAGGACCGGAACCTAATGACTATCGTTCAGTTAATTGCTTTAATTCACAGGGCTGGGGGTGGAGGAAGGAAGAGATGACATACAGTTCCAAGAGGACAGGAGGGAAGAGGTGTGTGGAGAGGTTCTCTGTAAGTTTACAAATATACAAAAACAAAAACAAAAAAAAAGCACATCTTTCAAATAAAAATGACTACTTTTTTATCTGGCAAAAAGTTTGTATACACATGATTTAATTTTTTTTAATTTTAACAGTTTTTGGCAATCTTAATAAAGTACAATATATTACAACCAAACCAAAAAATAGTTGTTTAGGTAACAGCTGTTAAGAGTGACGTGGTCCCTGATGCCCAGCCTCCCTCCCCAGGTCCCACCCTACTCCTAGAGAGAGAGAGAGAGAAAAGAAAGACCCTCCCATTTGATAAACTCATTTCCCACCCCACTAGGAAGCTAACCAACAGGAGGCAACACACGTGAGTGGCGTCGAGGACGCCGAGTGGGCTCTGCATTAGCAGGAACAGCCACCCTCGCTGGCTGGGGGCTCCTGGGGCTTGTCCAGCTTGATGTCGATCACTGTAAGAGGCTGGCTAAGGAAGATGACGGTCACCAAGATGCCACTCTGTCCCTCTGCAAACCTCCAGACTCAGCTCTTCGCTCAGCTGGAGTGGGAAGGAACTGCCCGTCCCCCACCCTTCTCTCTACCTCTGCCTGCCTACATGCCCCAAACTGTCTGCCCAGAGAAAAACTGGGGCTGTGACGGAGGCCAGGGAGGGTCTGTCTCAGAAGCTTTTCCTCTAGTTCCCGGCTTGCACTGTTGGCCCTGGGGACAGGCCTCACTGGGGGCTCCTCATTTTTCCGGGTTCCCCTCTGAGCTTGCCCACCCACTCTCTCAGTAGAGTGACATTCCCTAAGCCAGCTCAGTGACACCCACGCCATCACCTTGAGCAGAGACACAGCATCCAAGATCTCTCGTACTAGCATTCAGGACTTCCCATGATCTGCCTTGACCCCTGCCCCCCACCATACATGGAGGTTCCGGCAGTCAAAACTGTCCCCTTCTTCAACAGATCCTATACTTTCCTTCCTTCTATAAACACTTCACCCAGCCCTGCCCTATCCAGATTCCTGCCCCTCCCTACCTTAAGCTCATTCTAAGCTGGGGCTTGTGACTATGTCGCCCCTTTATGGAACGTCTTCAGGCTGCAGTGAATACCTCCTCTGTTGCTGTGTGAGGCCCAGAAGATGTGTCACCTAACTTCAGCATCAGACTTCAGAGTCATCCAGACTGGAGGCTGAGGGGTCTGGGTGAAACCCAAGGCTACCTGCCTTTCCCACCAAGAGTTTGTCTACTTACTTACTTGTACTGGGCATTGAACCCAGGGCCTCAGAAACATCAAGCATGTACTCAACCACTAGCTGTACCTCCTGCCCAGTTTTGCTTTCAATGAGTAGGTTTTTCTAAAATCCTTCTTGCATGGGCTTCTCTACCTCAATCTCACTCATGTGTTCTCCTGGCTGCCACTTTGTTGTGGTACCCTTGGAGGGTGGAGGATGCTTGCAGCATCCCTGATCTCTACCCACCAGATGCCAGATACACCTGCTTCCCAGCCCCTAACTTACCATAACCAAAGTCATCTGCAGACATTGCTCAGTACCCCTCATGAAGGAGGGATCAGAGTCAATCCGAGCTGAGAAGCACTGGCCAGCTAGAAGGCTAGCTGCTGCTACAGCAGGACATTCTGTCCCGTACGGGAGTGGCCTGACTACTGTTCCAAAGAAATCTTCCACAGTGCAATCTGAGGCACGATACTTTTGTACACCACATGATGTTTTTGGACTGTCTAAAATCTCCTGAGAAATCTGTTAAAAATACATTTTCATGGATCCCACATTGGTGGATCTGGAGATGGGTATACAGGGTGAATTATTAAAAAGTTCTCTAGAACATTTCAACGCACGACACCTGGGAAGTCATTGCTATAGACACTGGATAATTCCAAAATAGCACTGTTCAAAAGGACTGTGATAGTGGGCTCCTCCGTAACTGCATGTCCAGTATGGTGGCCACTAGCAATACAGGCAACTGAGGGCTTGAATAATGCTGGCACAACCAAAGAACTAAACTAAAAGTGTGTGTGTGTGTGTGTGTGTGTGTGTGTGTGCGCGCGTGTGTGTAAAATGGGATATCCCACTAAATCTGGAGCTAGGCTGGTGGCTGGCAAGCCCCGCGTGTCCTGTCTCTGTTCCCCATGGTATCAGGGTTACAGTTGTATGTGGCCTTGTCTGGGTTTTTACACAAGTGTTGGGGATTCAAACTCTGGTTTTCAGGCTTTCACGGCAAGTGCTCTTACCCATGAACCCATCTCCACATCCTGAAACGTGACTTTTATCTTAACTCAATTTTAATTAATTTACCTGGAAACTCTCGTGGAAGACTATAATATTATAAAGTATAACTTTAAATAATTTGCTGCAAGCATTTGTATATACTAACATTGAATGTTTCTTTTTTGTAATGCTACATGCCACTGGAATACTGTGCTCAAGGGTTGCTTTTGATTGAAAAGATGGGGAAGAACAGGACTGACTTCTCAACAGTCTCCGGAAGAGAAGATTCTCTGTGGAGACGTGCCATAGGACTTGGGATGAGCACGCCCTGTGCCTTTCTGAAGGCAGAACAGAGCGTGGCTGCTCATCCCTCCAAACCCAGTATGGGGCCCCGGCCACACTCAGGACCCCAGGCATGGCCCATCACTAACCACATCAAGGACCACTGTCTGATGGTTCCTGAAACAGTAATGGGCCCAGACGTCCTGTTACCCTCTTGTCTCCAACTGCTGAGTATGCTTCTCTGCCCCAGCGTGTCCGGTGCTATGGGGGACACAGCTCTGTGTTTCTGGGGTGTCAAAGCTCCTCACTGCTCTATCAGAGGACAGTGGCCACAGGATGCAAACATTTGGACTTAGTCATAGCTCTGCAAGTTACCAGCTGGGAGGTCTGGGGCATGCTCTGCCCTGCTTGGGAGACTAAGTGTCCTCTCTCCATGGGGCACATAGTTACTGCCAGAAAGGAGAGCTCTGTGTGTGTGGACCCAGCAAGGGGCTTGTGGCTCTATCATTCTGGGTCCCTTAGCCCAACTCTGTCAAGAGCTGCTGTGGAGTGGGGGGGGCTGCTGGAATGGCCCCAGGGAGGCTTCCTGTGCAGGGTGAAGGTGAAGTGCAGTATCTCTCTGGGGATCTGGAAGCAGGACTAAGAAACTCCACACCCACATATCCATACTCCACCCTCGCCGCCAGCCCAGGGAACAGAGCCACATAAGAATCTTTCAAACAGCATCACTACGTGGCACTTCTGTGTGCTCGCTCCTTACGCTGATGCAATCCCGAGCATAACCCCAAGAACACATCCTCAAAACATCTGGGTTTGAACCATCAGTAAGCAGATGGCCGCTGCTTCCACCTGGTCCCTTCCAGAATGTCTCTAGTCTGTTCCAGGCTGTTCTAGTCTTGCCTGGGAGGCTCCAGCCATTGGGCACCTGGGAAGGGTCTGGCTGCATCTGCCAGATGGGGTGTCACGTAGCGCAAACCTGCTCTGTGTGATTTGTTTGCTGCTGGCTCAGCACTTCCCCTAGAGCCGAGTGACATGCTAGGTGCACTAGGGTGCCATGCTAGCAGTCACCCTGAAGTGAGCCCATGTGACCTGATTGCTGGCAGTCACCCTGAAGTGAGCCCATGTGACCTGATTGCTAGCAGTCACCCTGAAGTGAGCCCATGTGACCTGATTGCTGGCCCAGCACGGATTCCCACGTGGACCGTGTTCTGGGAGAACATGAATGAATGGCCATCACTCACCCAGGTAGGTTGGCTTTGCCCTTGGAATGGGCAGGACAGAGGGGGGCTATCTGTCCCTCACAGTGGGCACATTGGGGGTCACCACACCTCTTGCCTTCCTTGTCTCTTCTTGGACCTACAGGAGGGTTTCTGAATTCTATGGCAAGTCAAAGGCCCCACAAACATCTGGTGGCACTGGGGGGGGTCTTCCCCCTAAGGAATGCAGCCCAGCTCAGCCAACAGTGAGAGTGGGGAGATACTCTCTGTAGCCCCAGAGTCTGTTTATGACTCCTTACCTGCAAGTGAGGTTTTGTGACTGACCAACCGGGTGACTCACCTGAGTCTGCCCCCTTGGTGCCCTGTTGGTCTCAGAATCACATAGACACTGTTTGTCCTCCGGCATGACTGGGATGGATACCTCCTCCTTGGGGGCTCGAGTCTGTTTCAGGCTCACCCTGTGGCAACTGTTAGGTCTTCTTTTCTACCCCGCACCCGGTGGCTGAGGAGAGGGATAGGCACAGCCATGCCTTCACTACAGCGCTCACATGAAGCTAGATGTTTCCTTTGTTCTCACCTTCATCAGCCTGAACCACTTGGGTCACTCTGTGACCCTCAGTGGGCGTCTCCCGCAGAGACTGCTACTGGTACGTGGAGTGGCTGGGAAGCTGCCTTGCAGGGACATATCCCATTCTGAAAGATGTATGCTGGGGTGTGAGGGTCCAGTCTCTCAGTCCTTTCTCTGGCGGGGACATCTGACTAACTTCAAAGGAAGCCTGTTTGTGGGCTTCTAAATGTATCCTCTCAGGTGCCCTTTGAGAGACAGCACCCCAGAATGGAGTAGGGGTAGCTATGATGGAAGCCTCAGTATGAATCCTAGTTCCCTAGGTCACACACAACGTGCCTTTAAGTAAACCATTCTACCTCTGAACCTCAGTTTCAGCATCTGGTTGTTAGCTAGGGTTCAGTCACTGTGGGAATGCTGTGCAAGCTTGCTCCACAGAGCAGTGGGGAGACAGAGGAAGCACTGACAAGCCAAAATCAAGTGCTCATTGTATGGAAGCATCCTTGCCTGGGATCTCCAGTGGATTCACGAAACGCACACTACGCTCACTACAAAGCAAGGCAGAGCCACTATTTCCCTTCCCCTCCCCTCTTCTCCCTTCCTCACAACATTGCTGCACAGCTCTTGCCTCTCTTCACTGCTGGGAAGGAGGGGGCAGCCTTGGTTAGAGCTGGGTGGGGAGCTCAAAGGCCTTGGAGCCCATCCTGCTGCTGAACAGAGGTGGCCTGGCTATCTGTATCAGTCCAGGGAAGGCTGGGCTGGGGGCAGCTGGTACTCATTTGCTCTACTGAAACACCAAGTGAAGCACGGACTTTGGGGACCGTCTTTTCACTCACGTGTTCAAGGAAAAGGATACTCCCTTCTTTGCTCTTCTCCTGGACGTTCTCCATGCCGGGCAGAGCCGATGCCACACGCCGGAAGAGCTGCAGGCAGGAGATGCAGGGTGATGCCCACCCAGGCTCCCTCCTCCCCTCTCTTGGTCTCCTGCACCCCTCTCCTCGTGTGTATGGATCTTAGGCATCAATTGCCTGTCTGTCCACTGACTGTGCCCTGGAGTGCAGGCTTGTTCTGAGCCCTTTGCGGGGTCACCACAGCACCTCACAATTCTGGTCTTGGAGGGTCTCAGGGTGTTTGTGGGAAGAGGGAACGGGGGCTAGAGAGACAGCCCGGTCAATAAAGTGCTTACCACACAAGCATGAAGCCCCATCTTAAATCCCCAGAACCCACGTAAAAAGCCCACCACAGTGGGACTAGGTGGAGAAAAACAGTTTCTGACCTGACTTAAGACAAATGGCATTCCCCAGGGACACTGGGGCAGCCACAGCCGCTGTGAGGGACATGCGAATGCCACCATGATACTGTGGGTTTGTGTGGATGTGTAGCGTGCATGATTTGTAGAGAATGTGTGTGTGAGCATACAAGGGAAGAGGTGTGCGTGCGTGCGTGTGTGTGTGCGCGTGTGCATGCGTGCGTGTGTGTGTAAGCATACAAGGGAAGAGGTGTGCGTGTGTGTGTGCGTGTGTGTGTGCGCGCGTGTGTGTGCGTGCATGCGTGCATATGTGGTATTGTGAATTTCATCCTCTGTGTGTATATGAGAAAGAGACCATGGCAGAAGCAAGCACATGGAGTGTGGGTTCATGTGTGAGTCTACTTGTGTGAGTGTGTATGAAAACAGGAGGGGACATCCGGGAGACCTGGAAGGTGGGGGCTGGCAGGGATCACATCTTGAAAATAACAGGTATAGGCAGAAGACCAGAGCAGAGAAGACTCTGGACTGGTCTGGATGGCTGGGTGTGCCCCCATGCTCCCCTTACCCTGAGTTTGTAGGTTAAACCCTGATTCCCAGAAGGACTGTCTAAGGATGTGCTGCCTTGACAAAAAGGCTGAGGGAGCCTGCAAGTTCCTTTCGTGTGAGGAAACAACTAGAAGGTGTCAAACATGGTGGGGAGAGGTGCGCAAGACACTGAATCTACCGGCACCTTCAACCTGACTCCTCGGCCTTCAGAGCAGGGAGAAATAGTTTTCTACATAGTCTGCTACATAGTCTGTGGTGATTTGTAAAACTGGCCAGATTTAACCCCTGTTCAAATCCTTGCCCAGATTCCAGATCATTCCAGGATTGGAAAAGGGACCAGCCTCTCCCTGGCCCAAAGGGCGTGTCGATGCTACCTGCTCTATGGATGCCTAATGCTGTCCTCGGTTGCCATTTCCTGTGACCTCACTGGCTCCAAAGAGCAGCCCCTCCTCCCTGAGATACCCTGGAGGCAGGACCTCAGGCTCACATCTGATACTCATAGAGACCAGGAAGGGGCTGGGTGGATGGAGCTGCTGAGGGCCCTCCAATTGGGCACTGGGTTCCAGATGCTGTGGGGCTCCCTAATGTGGCCATAACTGCCCCTCTGCTCTGTCCCTTCTAGCGTGTCTGTCACCTATTCTCCGAGGTCACCAGCACTATCAACATGGAGTGAATGACCACTATCTCCTAAAGGCCACCGGGTGCCCAGGCTTGCCTGGTGTTCCTGGGAAATGGGGTTACAGTAGATGGCACATCAGCCCACTCTCCTTGCTAAAGAGTCCCTTCCTGTGCTGCAGGCACCCTCCTGCCAGGCCTCTGCTCCCCTCAGCCCACCTGTGGTGCCCTTCCTCCATGCCACCTTGCTCTCCTCACGTTCCAAAACGGGTTTGCTTGGGCCATGGACCCCTCTTGCAATCCGATGAAGCCTGCAGACTCCTTTTTTTTTTTTTTTTTTTTTTTTTTGCTTTGGAGACTGTCCTGGAACTCACTTGGTAGTCCAGGCTGGCCTTGAACTCACAGAGATCCGCCTGCCTCTGCCTCCCGAGTGCTGGGATTAAAGGTGTGCGCCACCAACACCCGGCTGTGGACTCCTTTTCATAAGTAAAGTCAGTTATGGAGATCGTAAAGGACACCGCTTGGCGAAGCCACTAGTAGACACCTGTGGTTTCTGCCAGTGAGAGACTCACTGCACTCACTAACACTGAGCCTGGCTGTCTTTGTCCGACAGATGAGTGAGTAGTCACAATACAGGATCTTCTTAAGCCCAGGGAGCCTGAGCAGCTGAGCTCTGCCCCCGAACTACTTGGGTCTGTAGATCCCAGCTAAACATGACTGCTCCAGGCTCAGCCCCACCCCTTCTCCCTCCTGTCGTCCCCAGCGGCCACGGGGACCTCTTTTCTCCACTTCTGAGTTGTCCTTCATGGCCCCGAGTTCTTGCCACATCAAGACATAAACCCAACAGGTTAATCAGACAAACGCCTTGTGTTCTCATTTGAAGTGAAGTGAGATGCTAGGAACCACAGCTTTCTCGGCCAGGAGGAATTCCATGCTGGACCCTCGTCCACACACGCCGCCGCAGGGACCCACACCTGATCACAGCTGTGGAGACCAGGGACTGACGGTGTCCACATGGCTCACACGCTGAGTGCTCCCCTCACATCAGCTGCTCTATCAGCCCTGGCAGTCAGTGCCATCCCCCACTACGCAGAGGAATAGGTTTACGCAATGGCTAGCTGCCCCGACCTAGTCACCAGCCAACTCACGGCAAGGAAGGTCCCGGGTGAGGGCGTCTAGACCTGAGCAAGTCGGGGACATCACCGGCTGTGTCCTCACCTGCTTCACGTTGTAGCCGGTCTTCGCGCTGGTCTCGATAAACATAACGCTCAGCTCTTTGGCCCGCTGCTCCCCTTCCTCAATGGTTATCTGCCTAGAAATGACGGGGAGAGGGAAAGGTCAGGTGGCAGAGCGGCAGCCCTGGCAGATGTGGAGGAGGCAACCTGAGATGAAGGACTGTGGGTTGACAGAGGGAGCCTGCCAGGCCCCTTGGTCAGCCCGAAGACAGGCTCGCTGCCCAGGGATCCCTGACAGAATGCCAGTCACAGTCTGTCTAGCAAGAAGGTGGTACCTGAGCATAGGGGACTCTGGCCCCTTCCCATACTTCCTCCATGTCTTCTGAAGTAGGGAGTGAGGCTACCCCCACACCTTTTAAGGAAGGGTCACGTGTGGCCCAGGCTGGCCTTGACTTTGTGAGGTAGCAAAGAATGGCACTGAACTTCTGATCCTCCTGTGTCCACCTCCTTAGAACTGGGACAGTAGGCGTGTCCCACCAAGCCTGGTTTTACGAGTGCTGGGGACTGAACCCAGGGCTTCACGCACGGGAGGCAAGTGCTCTACAACTGAGCCACATCCCCACTGCCTTTCTCGGAAGCCATCAGAACCAGACTCCTGGACACTCACAGCCTCTCTTGGGAGGAATCATCAGTGCCCTTTCCTAATGCAAACACCAAAATGAAAAGCAACCCTGCCCCCAGGCCCACAGCTCTGCAGAGGCACCCATTCGCTCCCCTCTGGGCAGGGCTCTCGTCTCTGACTCAGATTATACTTTAAATGGCAGGGATACTGTAAGAAGCCCATGTGCTGGATCAGAAACCGTGACACATGGCCTTATCTGTCAAAGCCAGCACAGAGTTCCGAGAGCCAACACACTTGGAAAGGACACCTCCATGCCCAGACACAGGATAAACCAGCATGCACTAACTGGGGACAAGGTCTGTGCTCTGCTGACGCTCCACAGACTCATTCCTGAGGACCTGGGTTTCAGGTCCCACATTAATGCAGGACTTCCATGGGGACAGGAGTTCCATCCCAGGGACCACTGTGTCAGCGGCTATTTCGGGACTGCAATGGGAACACCTGTGCAAACAGGTCCCTGCCACACCCCGCCTTTGCTGCGCTGAGGAAGACGGAGCTTTGAGATGCGAAGCTTGCAGTGTGTGGGGTCTAACAGGCATTTCAGTGTTCCTGTTCGTGGAGGCAAGCCTTGCCGTTCTCTTCACCTCAGACCTCCTGGGCTACAGAGGGGTGAGGAAGCACGCTCCAGCTAGCCACGGCACCCCCATGCTCTGGTGCCTCAGACCTCCAGGACAGAACAACCGCGCAGGGGTGAGGAAGCCTGTTCCTGCTAGCCACGGCACCTCCATCGTCTAGTGCATACCTCTTGTCAGCCAGATCTGTCTTGTTGCCCACAAGCATGATGATCACGTCACTGCCCCTCTCTGTCCTGACGTCATCGATCCACTTAGAAGTCTGCTGGAAGGAGTTGAGATCTGGAGGCAGAAAGTGGGGACAGAGTGAGAATGAGGGGTTCCAGAGGCAAGCATGTACCAAGACACTAACCCAGTCTCTACACACCAATTAGGCTGGGGCTATACAGGGAAGCCAGGTCTGCCCTGTGATCCTGGAGAGCCTCCAGCACTGCTTGGGTGGCTACCTGAGGGAGAGAAGTCACCGTTATCTGGGAAGCTAGGCTGTCACAATTTCTACACAGAACGGTGACTCTAGAGGCCACGCAAGAGTCAGAGCTGACGTGAGGCCAAAGCAGAGGGTGGAAAGGGGAAGGCGTTGGGCCTGATTGAACCGCGGAGCACTGAGGGGAGGACACAGCGGCCCCTAGGAAATGCTGCCCCTCCATGGGATGCTCAAGGAAGTCTGAGGAAGGCCAGGCTGGCTTGGGAGGAGAGCCTACAACCCTGCAGGGGAAGGCGGAAGGAAGGCCACCCCAGAGGCACACGAATCTAGAAGCAAGCTCTCCAAGGGCAGCAGCATCTCCCTCAGAAGAGCCACAGGGAGGGAGGTGGCTGTTCTCCACAGTCAGTGGCACAGGTCCTTTAGGATGCAGCTCCCACATCGCTGGGCATACACAGAGCATGCAGTCAGGAAGACACAGGGGAAGGCAGACCTGAGGTGACAGGCTGGAGCCGTGAGCCAGGCACGCCCCTCCCGCTTGTGATTTCAGGGTCCTTACAGCATCCTCTACAACTGAAGCCAGCCTGCGGGCCTCCCATGTGTGTCCCTCGAGATGGCCTGGGGTAGCTGGCCTCTGCATAAGGCCTGCCCCACCCTCGGGGTCCCCACTGAGTCTGTGAAGCCCTCTCTAGACCCAAGTATGCAGGAAGGGCTGTCCCCAGGGATCTCTGGGGAGAGCTGGCACATATGTCATCCAGGGCCACGGAGGGCACAGAGGGCACAGAGGGTTAGCCTGTCTTGTTCAGCCATGCCTGTCACGGGAGTTTGGGGGACAGTGAACCGTAGTGGTCCACGGTAACTCACTACCCCCACTGAGCATGTACCTGTGTGTATGTGTATATACACAGGTCTGCTCAGAGTCACATTGGACCCCAAGAGCTCCCTCATGCCAGCACAGTCCCCTACTCACTAGTGATGTCATACACCACCACAGCCACCGTGGAGTCCCGGATGTAGCTGGGGATCAGGCTGCGGAACCTCTCTTGCCCGGCTGTATCCCAGAGCTGCAGTCTAACCTAGAGTGTCAAGGCAGAGGCAATCAGTGGGGTAGTGGAGCGAGCCTCTTGGTAGAGGGGGATGGAGGGATGGAGGCCCAGACGCCGTGATGCTGGCACTGCCATGCCAGGTCCATCCCGGTCTTGGCAGAGATTTCCAAGAGTACCCAACTGGGGGCTCTGAGGGATAAATCAGACAATACCCCCTTTGTCCATCCAGGTCGGAGGCCAGTTACTCACCGTACGGTCTTCCAAGTACATGGTTTTTGACAAGAAGTCAATCCCGATGGTTGCCTGTCAAAGAACAGCACAGTGAGGTCAAATGGAAAGGACTCATACAAAGGAGCCAAAAGCCCAGGGACCCTAGGCAGTGGCACAGACAGCAGAGGGGGCACCCAAGCGAGTCCCCCCACTGGCCACCGACATCCTTTTCCGAGGAGGGAGCTTGAGCAAACTATGGGTGAGAACGGTTTTTTGTTCTGTTTTCAGAGAAGAATATTCTATGCAGAGGGAGAGAAAAATGCTTCAGGAAGGTCGAGAGAGCAGGGGCATGGAAGAGAGGCTTCCCGGGAACAGCCCACCAAGTAGAGCTCCCCACTGCCTCAACACCCCCCAACTCCCACAGCCTCTCCCTGGAACTTGGGTTCATCATTGCTCTTGGGAGAGTTTGCAGGGGGTGTGTGTGTGGTGTGTGTGTGTGTAGCTTGCCATTGTATAGAACAGAGAGCAGTGTATCCTGCCTTGGATGGGTGTACTGTGCATCACTCACAACAAAGTCTTATTAGAAAACCCAACGAGCTGGGCGGTGGTGGCGCACGCCTTTAATCCCAGCACTCGGGAGGCAGAGGAAGGCGGATCTCTGTGAGTTCGAGGCCAGCCTGGTCTACAGAGCGAGTTCCAGGGCAGGCTCCAAAGCTACACAGAGAAACCCTGTCTTGAAAAAAAAACTAAAAGAAAACCCAGCGAGCTCTGTGGTCCTTATGCGGCCAAGTCAAGGGCTGCCGCCCACACCCTGTGCCACCCGGGTGCCTCTTCTCTCCTAGTGGGCAATCCCGCCTCTTTGGTCCTTACCCGCATCCTATGTCTATAAGTGGGGACTAAGTTACTGTCATTGTGAAATGGAGCCAACACCACTAAGTAGTAACAAAGCCTCAGACTGCAAGACAGCCAGGACACAGCATCAGCAGTGTGCTCCACCCTGCGCCTGGAGTCCCTCATAAAATACATGCAGCTTTGGAGGAGCCTTCGCCCAGTGAAAGGCTCACTATAAAGCACGGTGTGTGGCAAGATGCCAACTTGATTAGAGGAAGTAGATAGATGGTTTCATATTTTCTCAGATGCTGAGGTGAAGAGAGTATGACTGAACAGTTGCATCTTGGGCAATTTTTTGCTTTCCTTATTACACATTTTTATATGTTCTGTAATAAACAGTTAATAGTTACAAATTTAGAAGGAAAAATATCCTTGATCCAGCCATGAGTGATATGTCATGTCTGTAATCCCAGCACTTTGGAGGTAGAGGAAGGAGGGACATGACTGTGACGCCATCCTGAGCTACACTTGAGTCTTCATTTAAAACAAAATCTCTGGAAGAAAAGGTTGTGAAAGCCTGCAGTGAATGCAGAAGACACAGCAAGGGGAGACTTCAGTGTAAATACAGAGATCTCTGTCGCCTTGATTTAGAATCACCTAGGAGACACACCTTTACCTGAGCAGGAAGACCTGCCCTGAATGTGAGCGCCACCCATGGGCTGGGGTCCCAGACTGAACGAAAAGGAGCAATTGAGAGGAAGCACCCAGGTGCCCCTTTCCTCTCCTCCCCCTCCTCTCCCTCTCTTGCTCCCCCTCTCCCTTTTCCCTCTACGGATTGGTTAGGGTTTTTTGTGTGTTTGCCAACTTGATACAAACTAGAGTCACCTGGGAAGAGGGAATCTCAGTTGGCTCCACCAGACTAGTATGGCCTGTGGGCATGTCTGCGGGGACATTTTCTTGATTAGCAGCGGATGTGGGAAAGCCCAGCCCACTGTGGGTGGGGCCACCCCTGGGCATGTGGTCCTAGGTGCTGCTATAAGGAGGTTGAGCACGCCACGAGGCACAAGCCAGCAAGCAGTGTTCCTCCGAGACCCTGCATCAACTCCTGCTTCCAGGTTCCTGCTTGAGTTCCTGCCCGACTTCCCTAAATGATGGACTGTGCCGGAGAAGAGCAAGCCAAATAAACCCTACCCCCACCAAGCTGGTTCTGGTTAGTGTTTTATCACAGCAACAAGAAGAAAACTCGGATGAATACTCTCTCCTTCCGAACTGTGGACACAGTGTGACCAGCAACCTCATGCTTCTCCACCCCATCTTTGCCATGATGGTCACAAGCCCTTCTCAAACTGTGACCCAAAATAAGTCCTCCCTTCCTCCCTCCCTCCCCCCCTCCTTCTCTCCTTCCCTCCCTCTCTTCCTTCAGTTGCTGCTTCCCAGCTATTTGGTCACAGTAATGTATAAAGTATCAAGTTCTAGAATGCATGTGCAGCTCACAACTAAAAAACCTACACACATATGGTGGATACCACCCTATCTGGTCATGCCTGTGGGGCTGAAAAGACAAGACTGGGGAAGCTGGAGGGCATGCCTAATGACTTCGCCAGTCGATACGGAGCTGGGAAAAATCCGTGCTGAAAATTTGCCATCACTAGCCCTGCTATGCA
Source organism: Mesocricetus auratus (assembly GCF_017639785.1). Lineage (NCBI taxonomy): Eukaryota > Metazoa > Chordata > Mammalia > Rodentia > Cricetidae > Mesocricetus > Mesocricetus auratus. The sequence continues at coordinate 41,387,112 of NW_024429267.1, read as the reverse complement.
GTGTCCTGCCTGACACAGTCATAGGAAGAAAATCTACAACTGCTGAGCACTTGCAGACAGGGCCTCGTTCTCAAGTGACCACACATTTTCATTCCTCAGCGAGTGGACTGACAACTCCGTGTCCACTCAGAACCTTATGTGACAAGCAGGCAGGAATTTCCACCTCTCTATGTGCCACAGGATCCTTGAAGGGCACCACACTCCTTCTTTAATGACCCCTGAACCAAAACCAGATGCCTGGGCTCAGGATCAGAGGTGGGGGCTGCCAGCATTCCCCTAATACAGAAATTAAAAAAGCACAGCTGAGCGGGTGGCTGCCCCCACCAAAGACCGCATTTCCCACGGCTGCAGGGTGGCTACATTCTGATCAAAGGACGGACGAGACGGTGATGAGACCGCCATGAGTCCTTGGTGGGTTAGTGCGCCCCAACCTGCTCGGAATGCAGATGGTGGGGTGAGCGACAACGGCTCACCCAGCTGAGGATGACGGGGCAGGATGGCCGCTCAACAGAGCCTGCAGAGTTACCTCAGCCGCACTTCCTGAATACACCTATTCTTGTTGCACGAGAGAGACTCCATCTTCTATCTTGTTCAAGTCACTCTGTCAACACAGCGTAACTAACCTTAATCAACAGATGTAAAGGACCATGGAAAAATCATATCCCCAAAGGTCGGCACCTGGGTGGTGACAAGGATGCTACTGGCAATAGCTGTGATGGTGACAACCCTTTCCCCCCTTGTGTGCTCATAAGACAGACACCTGGCTGCTATGGAGTGGAGAGAGGTCATCAGATACTGTGACAAGGATAATGCCACTGGATCAAGTCACAGCCATGCATCCCGGGGGCTTCCATCATTACACTCACTCACTGAGCACATGCTACATCTCTAGTCAGCCTCAGTGTACGCTGACCAAGGAGAGGGCAACGAGAAAACCAATGCTGAGGGACCAGCTCCCTAGCCGCCAGCTTCCTAGTCCCCAGCTCCCTAGCCCCCAGCTCCCTAGCCGCCAGCTCCCTCCCACCTCTGTCTGATCTTCAAGCTGCTCTCTAAGTGCCATCCCTCATCTGGAAGCTGTCACTCCCTAAGACCTGTTCTGGCCACTTGTTAGAATGTCAATGTGAAATGTCCCAGAGGCTCGTGCTTTGAACGCTTGCTCTGCAGCTGGTGGTGTTAACTTGGGAAGGGTGCAGGACCTTTCAGAATGGGGCGTACCTGGCGGAAGTAGTTGGGGAGGGGTGGGTTCGGGAGGTTATACACAGCCTCTGTCCTCCCTCCTTCCTCAGCAGCCTCAGTGACAGCAGGTGCCTCTACTGCATGCTTCTACTGCTGGAATAGACTGAAGCCCTTTGGAAAACCAGGAGTCAGAATAACTCTTCCTTCAAGTTGTTTCTATCAGAGCAATGCAAAAGTTAACGAGCTCAGAGCTGGCCCTACCAAAGCGACACTGTTACTATAACTAAACCCACCAGGTGGTTTATGGTGGTGCCATTCCTATAACTGATCCCACCAAGTGGTTTATCTGCCCTTGAAACTGGCTCCTCAGAGACTCACCACTCTGCTGAGAACATGGAGGATTGGAAGGCTGACACTATGGACAGCAAAGGCGACTCATGTGGTCTTAGGCAGGGACAAGGACTCGGCTGGGAACAAAGAATCTGTGTACATTCTACCTGTGTGCTGAAAATTTGAGTGATGTGAGTTTCACAGGTAACAGAGAAAAAAACAAGACAACTTAGCACTCAGCCTGTGGGATGGTTCTGGCTGCTTTGAGCTGGGTTTATAGTGAGAATCAGGAGAATAATACAGAGAAGAGTTTTGAAATTGGAATTTGGTCCTGGAAGGAAGGTGAAGATTTTTAAAACTGTGGATAAGAGAAGTGTGGGCAAGGCCAGCCACTGACGTCATAAAGCTGCATATCTGACACAGGGACAACAGAACAGCTGACCTGAGACTGAGTCTCCACCCTCTGAAGGCTCCAGGGCATAAAACTGAAGACTCACTTAAAACACTCCAAAAGGAGATTGGCTTTTGAAGAGTCTCCAGGGTGCTCGGTGGGAAAGGGCCACCTAGGGAAATGGTTCTCTTCAATCTAGGTTCAGGTATTCTGGCTGAGGCTCACATGATCTAAGAGGTCCTAGTTGGCAGCAGACTTTGGAATTATCCACTGGGTGCTATTTTTCAGGTGTGCAGAATTGCAAGAGTTTTGGGATCTTGCACCTAGGTTTCTAAAGAATGCTTGTGAGTGAGATCAAACAATGTGCCCCAGGTTCCAGACAGGTTTAATATTTTCCCTGCTGGGTGTTAGTCCTGCTTTGGTTCAATCTTGATATTCCTCTTACTTTACAGGTCACAGCTATTTTAAGTCTCAGTATAGACTTTAGATTTAGACTTTTGATCAATGCTGAGACTCTGAGGCCTCCTGAAGTTGGAATAAATACATCTCTGTATTACAAGATGGCCATGAGCCTCTGGCAACCAGGATAGAATGTATAGTTCGAATCTAAAGTGTCTCTCTCAAGCTTAGGTTTTGAGCATTTGCTTCCCACCTGGAGTACTATTTGGGGAAGGTTTGGAGCCTTTGGGAAGCAGGACCTTGCTGGTGGAAACAGGACACACAGGTGGGTGCTTACATGCACCCCAGTTTATGCCTGGTCCTAGACTTGCTCTCTCTACTTCATGGTCTGCTGTGACATGAGGAGCCTCCACCACATGCTGTGACTCTACTGGGCTTTTCCTGTCCGTGAAGGACTGAATTCTTCTGAAACCATGAACCAAACCGAATCTTTCTTTCTGTAAATTGTTTGCCAGGCAATTTTTGTGGCAAAAAAAACATGAAAAACAAATATGGTTCTCCACTCAACCAGGTCCCTTATCTAGTGCATAGACAACTGTGAGAGGTTACAATTGTGCGTGACGGTGACAAAGGAATCACTTCTGGCTATAACTGAGCCATCATTTCTCATAGATACATATTCCAAAGTTTTGCTTTTGTTAATAGCCGAGCGGATTATATCAGGGTATTCTATAATTTCAAGTTAACAATTTGCAAGCACTTCAGAGTGATCCCAAACTAGGGACTAATGGAGGGATTATAGTCTCTGGGAAAGCAAAGAGAACTGAGTGGAGCCTGCACTTAAGTCATCACGGCCACTAAGTAAGAAAGAGCAGCTATGCAAAGAAGGAATCTGAATCATAATCAAGAGGGGGAAAACCCTCGACAGGAATAGACTCCCAGATGATGGGAATAGGTATGCTTAAAAAGAAAAGGAAAAAATGGATGTGGGGATGGGTTTCAACAATGTGAGGACATTCTCAACAATCAAGACAGAGCTGGGCAAAGGCAGAGACAACAGACTACGCAGTGCTGTCTCTTCTGGTTTCACCTGCCCTATCCCTGTCCCCTTCTCCACACCCCTACCTACCAGACTCCCTAGTTCAAACTAAACCCCACATGAGTAACATCTGGTTTCCTTGTCCTCAACACTTGTCTTGTAAGTAATCCTTATGCAACAGGCAAGGTTGTTTTTCTGAGTTTAAAAGCAACAGAATTAGGGGTGTGGAAAGCAGCTAAGAACCATAGCTGTTCTTGCAGAGGTTCAGTTCCCAGAACCCCCATGGCAGCTAACAACTCTCCACAGTTCTTGTTCCAGGGGGTCTAACGCCCTCTTCTGGCCTCCACCAGCACCTCACACACGGCACACTTTCACACGCAGGCAAAACAGTCATCCACGTGAAATAAAGATAAATCTTAAAACAAAACCACACGAGACAAAAACGCGACTCCATTCCTCCCTGCGTTCCTAGGAAACAGTCTAAACATGTGAGGTTGACTGTTCGGGGCCCACCACTGGCTTTTCATGACCTCATCCTTCTCTTCCCCAGCTTGACTTTATACCATGGAATAATGCTGTTTGGAATCCCCATGTTGCTTTGTATTTTTCCTTTACTTTGCATCCATCTGCGCATCCACGCACGCCATGGCTACTGTGTGAAGGCGAGGGGACAATTTTTAGGGGTTGGTTCTCTCCTTCCACCATGGGTGTCCTGGGATCAAACTCAGGGCATCGGGCACCTTTGCCCACCTACAGCTGGCAGACCCTTCCTACGTCACTTTGTGTGTCTCTTTTCTGATGCTGTCCCTCCCCTGAAATGCTCCTCCACAGTCAGGATTTCTTTATAATTTGAGACGCTTTTCCTTTGCAAATCACACTCTGAACTCCCAGGCCAGCCCAGAGACTGCTCGGTACTTTCCCTGATCTCTGCCCCTGTCAATCTGTCAATGATGCAGTGACCCCGAGCTGTCACTTGCTTCAGAATCACCTGGGAGCTTTTTCACCACTGAGATTCCTGAGCCTGCTCAGGTAGACACAAGTGCAAGCTCTGGATGTCAGTCTGGGAACCAGAGCGACAGACGAGTTCTCAGAACACTCACTTGCTCAGTGAAGTGTGCAAATAATCTGCTCTGTGCTGTGATTGGGGTCTGAGGAGACTGTGTTCTCCAGGGTCGCAGATTGATAACAAGGCTTGGGGGGGGGCAGTGACACACGCTAGGGACCAGGCTCACTCAGAACCAAAGTCACACAGTCTGGGTAGCAGAGCTGGAATCTGAATCCAGGTCTCTCTGACATCAAAGCCTCTGCTACGGGCTATTGAGCTGTACTCCTTCTGCTTCTAGAAGTCCGTTTCTGAAGCTGTCACTGTGCCTTGAAACTGTCACTGCAGGTCCCTGGCATCGCATCCTATCTGGCTCCCCACTGTCAGAAAGTGGTACTAATTAGCCATAACGGCTCAGCAGAGCCCACTTAAGAGGGAGTTCATTTGCATTTTAGTAGAAATAAATAAAGTGAGCCCTCAAAGGACAGAAGGGAAAGGGCTTAAAAGAGAGACTTGGCTGGGTCTCCATGACCAGAACATTTCCAGCTCCTGGGCACCATCTATTTCCCAGACACAAGTCACAGCGGCTGGCCCCACATCACTGCCAGCTGAAGCCTGTCTCTCCCAAGGCCAGATTTTCAGAGAAGGTGGTCGTGGTCTCTCTGGGCGGCATCTTTCGTGGCAGATGGCGTAAATAATTAACAGTTGAGACACTTCACTCTTGCGTGCCTACTGTGTGCCACACAAATCCCTGGTCCCTGCCTCCAAGGAGCTTCTGACTTTGTGGAGACAATAATGCACAGGAACTGTCACAACAAATGGAGATGAGCGGTACAGAGGGCTCTGAGGGTTGAGCAGTGGCCTCGCTCGCTTGGTGTTTCAGGGAAATGTGGAGCGAATGTGAAAGCCCTTAGTGCATATCACCTTTCCACTAGGCAGAAGCAGGGGAAGAGTGGAGGATGGGAGATTCGGGGAGGGAGGAAGGAGGATTCTGGCGCTCATCATCTGAGAGTTCATCTAACCTCTTGATGATTACTATTACTAACTGGGAACCCATTACAACAGACAGGTGGGTGAGGCACCAGAAAGTGCAGGTAGGAACTAGAATGAGTCAACACTCACTTCAAGGGGAGTGCTGGGTGAGTTCCTGATTGTTTTATGACTTCTCACCCAATGGTGGCCCCAGCTGCAGCCAAGGGGTGGCTCAGATTTGTACAGAAACCCACAGTCATACTGGCTGAGAAATAAGAAGACAGAATACGAAGTTACCACAGTTGACAAGAAGTACAGAAAATCATAGGCATGAGAAAGCCTCAGAGAGGGGACTCTAGAGTCTGCATGTAAACACTGTCCGACATTGGATGAACTGAGAAGACCCCAAGCAAACTGCCCAAGGCTGGGAACAAAAACAACAAACAGAAATCGGACCAGAATGTGCAGTGGCTGCCCAGCAGGGGACAGAGCTGAGAATCTGGGTCCTCACAAGGGCTAAGGAAACAGCACTGTTCAAAACTGCAACAGAATCTACAGTCACAGCACAATGCACAGGACACAATCCCAAGTGAGCAGAGGAAAATGTAAGCCACACTTAAGAAAAAGAAATAAATGAAGATCTATCCTGAGTTAATGTAGACGCTGAAAAAGTAGGAGGAAATATACTAAAATAGTCACTATTACTGTGCCCAAACACAGAAAGAAAATTATTTTCATAACAAAGGCACGTATTTGGGTCAGTAAGATCGCTCAGCAGGCAGAGCTGCCCTGCTAGAAAACCTGACCCCCTCCATTTGATCCTGGAACCCACACGTGCCATAGTACCCCCCCCAGACACAGGTACACACACGTACACACACACACGTACACACACACGTACATAATTGAGAAAAGCAGAGTCAAATCCATGAATACTAAACAAAAGATAAAATCCTGAGAGCAGCCAGAGGAAAATGACACATGATAACCAAGGTCATGGTGATAGGGACGACAATGACAATGGGTAGCAAGCAGAGCTGGAGTTCTAAATCCAGCAGAAAGTTCTTCAAATGTGCAATCAAGCTAAAAACATTTTCAATAAATGGAAACAAAGAATGTTATGTTAAAAAGAAATTCCTCGGACTGAAAGGGAATAATGATGTTAGCAGGAATGGAGAATCCTATGGAACGCTAAGGACACAGGAGAGGGCCACTATACAGGCGAGGCAGGACAGTGTTGTAGGTGAGAGCAGCCTGAAGTATGAGTCCATGTATTTATTTTCTTCAGAAAATGGGAAATGGTTGGGACTAACGGCTGGTACAGGGTGCATGAGGAGAGGACATGGTGAAGCCAGAGAACTGGATGAAATGGAAATTCAGAAGGACTTCCTAACAGCCAGCACTCTATTGAGGACGGTCTGGTGACAGATGGGACGAATGCAAGGAAGACACACAGAAACTGGTTGTGCAGGTAGGTCTGGAAGACAGGCAAGGGGAGCAAGCAGACTCCAGAGGGAGGACACAAGTGGATGCTACTCAGGACATGTTGGACCTGGTGGATGTTGAGAGACACAGAAAGGCTGTGTGGCCAAGGCAAGATTTTAACAAGTGGAGAGACTTGTGTGTATGGGAACACATCTTCACTGATCAGATGACACACCAGAGGTTCAGAGACGACATGTGACTTTTCCAAAGTCTCAGAGTGAGTCAGCAGGTGACGAGGACCGTACTGCATCTTCTCTGCTGCTGGCACATGGGCTTCAGGTGAGGCCACAATGAAGACCTTATGGGCTGTGTAATGGTTAACTTTGTTGACTTGAGTAGTGTATACTTTTGGATTATTGCAACTAAAATACCTGACACAAATAAGAACTCAAGAACATGATGACTTGGATGACTTTCTTTTGGCTTACAGTTTCTTTTTCTTTCTTTCTTTCTTTTTTTTTTTTTTTTTTTGGTTTTTACGAGACAGGGTTTCTCTGTATTGTTTTGAAGGCTGTCGGTCCAGCCCAGCCTCGAACTCACAGAGATCCGCCTGCCTCTGCCTCCCGCATGTTGGGATTAAAGGCGTGCGCCACCACCGCCTGGCTGGCTTACAGTTTCTAAGAGCTCAGTCATGGTTGCTTGGTTCCACATGCTTGGGCAGGGTATCACGGCAGTAGCAGAACATGGCCAAGGAAGCAGAGAACAACACAGGAAGTAGGAGTTGGGTATAATCTTCAGAAGCTTACCCCTAGTAACTTATTTCTATCAGATAGAGGACCACCTTTTAAAGAAAGAACAGCCTCTGAAAATAGTACCACAGGCTGGGGGAACAAACACTCAAAACTTAAGCCTAAGTGTGCATGCTAGCTAGACTCTACCAACTGAGCTAAGGAGGCTGATTAGCTTCCCTAGTCCTCCATCGCCTCGTCTCTCAACTGAAGACACCAGCACTCTCTGTAAAGACTGTTGGACCAAATGAGTTAGACTCTATGGAGGCACTTTATTCTGATACATGCTACATAGACAAAAATGAGCAGTTGTTACCAGGAACCAATTGACCCAGGGCTGTCCAAGCAAAGCTGCAGAGCCAAGCCCATGGAGACTGTCCAGTATCTGTCTGGTTATGTGATACGACCCTCAGAGTCTATGTTCAGGATGAAGGTGAACCATCTTTTCCTCAGGGGAAAAGATTCCTGTCCCAGCCTCTAGTGGCACGTTAACGTCCTACACTGGAGAAGCAGGAAATGGGTTTTTCCCCTGCCACACCTTCTTCCCCCTTAGGAACCTTTGTGCTCCCAAACCTTATCAGCGCCCCAAGGATCTTCAGCAAAGGCCAAACTTCAGAAAGGTGGGTCTGAGACGAGGCAACACCCTTCTGCCACTGTGCTAAGGAGACGTGGTCAAAGCAGCTGTTCTGTTCTTGGTTTTGTCTCGTGAGGTGCGGAACAAATAATTTCTGATGGTAGCTGCTTCATGGGGGATGGGATACCAAGACACACAGGCGTGTGCTTGGAGAGTCTCCTGCTGGCCTAGAATTCCCATGACCCCCTTGCAAGGCTGTGTCTACTCTGCCTGTATTGCATGAGGTCTCCTCTGAAGGAGACTGCAGTGCACTCTATTGTGATATGTGCCCCCCCCCTCCAGACCTGGCAATGCTAATTTATTCCTTTGCGCTGGCAAGCAGCACACTGCCTGTGAAAAATGGCAGCCACTTTATTTTATACATGTGAGGAATATTAACAAGCACAGATTTCCTCCCCACCGTCTATCTTCCTCTGAGTGTGGTATTAAACAGTATCAACAGGGGTTCCAACGACGGTGTGTTACGTGCATTCCTCCAGAAGGAACTTCCACCAGTACAGCTCATCTCCAAGCAAGAAGATGTTCCCTACGGCACTTGTTGAAATGTTCTTGGCTCTGTGCATGTATTATGAAATATAATTTTGCATCCACATTCTGACAAGACACCGCAATAAAGTCTACAGAGGAAATCTGCATGGCAATTTGCATAAATCGACTTTAGCATTTCTTCTGGGGAAGAGAATGAAAAGGCAAGTATGAGTGTCTTCTTTTAGCCTTGGCCTGTTCTGAGCCCGGGGCTGGAGAGAAGCATCAGTAAATGGCAGGAAGCAGCTGGGTGTGACAAGCCCTTGACAATGACTCTGCTGTTCTCCTTTTGCACAACCAACCACCAGAGTAAAGTATCTGGGTAAAGTCATGCAAATTAGCATGCAAATGAGCCTGGTAAACTTAAAGATTCTGACCTGAAAGTGGGTGCTTTGTGGGTAGGATCCCACAGCCTCTGGGAAACATGCAGGACCAGGTTGTTGCCAGCCATTGGCAACCATTACCAGCCATAGCCAGTCATTCAATAAAGTACCCTGGAGGAGGCATTGCTGGCTCCTAAGGTCACAAGGCAGGCACCTGGCCTTTCAGTGACACAATCTGTCTTCTGGTGGTTACTTTCCTCCATATGAAGAGTGCCCATCCAATTTGTAATTATGTATATGAATATATTTTATTGGTTCTGTTCTTCTAGAGAATGCTAATACAGAAAGCGGCTTGCTACCCCGTCCCAGGGTGGTCTCGGCACTCACATCACAAGAAAGATCACAGCTGTCATCCAAATCCTTGCCCATTCACCCTCCCCCGCCTGCATTAGTGGTTGAGCCTGTGACAGAGTTGTGTCTTAGTGGTGGGGTCTCTTGGGTGTGTGGTCTAGACAAGGCAGGGATGGATGGCTGCTGTGGGGGGCAAGCTTCCTGGACAAGAGTGAAGCGAGTGGCAGATGAGCAGGATCTGATGCAGCCGTAATGCAGGGAGGAATGAGTGCATGCAGAAGTAGTCAAGAAAGGCTGAGGTGTCTGGATCCCACATGGTGCGCATGGAAGCTGCATGAATGTGTGCACATGTGAGCATGTGCATGCGTGCATGCATGTATCCACCTGGAAGAGGAAGCCTAGCTTGTCAGATAAGAAGCCAGTTAGTGTACTATGTTAGGGAGAGATCTCTGTGGCCACAGCAGGAGCACACCAGAAGGAAACGGGAATAAAATCCAAGGCTGCGGGGTACCAGGTGATCACTAGGTGGCTAGGAGCTTCTCCCAGAGTATGGAGGCTGTACCATATCCACCTCAAGGGCCCAGGGGCAAATTCACACCAATCCATCAGCCATACCTACTCAGAGCCTATAAAGAGGGACTAGATGGGAATCTTGCAGCCCTACAACAAAGAGCATCTGGAGCCACCAGAAGCTGGCAAGGGCATCTCCTACTGGTGCCTCTAGAAAGAGCACGGCCCCCTTGTCTTTGTTTCACCCTCAGACCCCCAGGAAGGTGATGAGAGAACACATTCCTATTGTTTGAAACTACTTGGTTTGTGGCAATTTGTTATGGCAGCCCCAAGAAGTGAGTGTGGGAAGCCTTGGGGGCAGAGCAGAGTGGTGTAGCTTGAGGAGGAGCTGCAGGCAAGACCTCAGGAGCCCCCAGCCTGCAGGAAAGGCCAGGGCTTCCTAGGAATCCCCTTCAGAGTCAGAAACACTTTCCCATCACAGCAGTGTTCTCTGAGAACAGCCCTTCAGCACGTGGGCCTCTCCCAGAGGCAGCCCATTAGATCTGTTGTTTTCTAATTTGTATCATGGTGTGAATTCCAGGAGGGGCCACTGGCTCCCAGCCTTCTGTTTATCTCCATCACTTTCTAGATTTTTGTTTTTTATGCTAAGGTCTGAACTCCCAGCCATCCCCCACCCCACCAAGAGTTGCCCAATATGCAGACTGGAAAGAGAACCTTTGAGAGGTCACAAAGCATTGACTCTCCAACCCCAGCCAGCAGTTGCCTCCAGAGGACCACACCTATCCGGACTCCTCCACACAGCTACCCTTCCCAGGGCCTACAGGGGTTTTCTGAGTGTGGGGGAGCACACCAAGAGCCAACTCTTACTACAGGGTTTGTCCAGATTTTTCCTACCATAGAGTTTGAAGGTAACCTCCTAGTTGGAATTTTACATGAAGAAATCTCCACAGACACAATTCTCCTCTGGCTGAGGTGTGGTTTTCCACTGTACAAGTAAATTGACTTTTGTGGGGTGACTGGGCAAGGTGGTGAGAATATGTGGGTCAGCGGAGCGTGCGTGCGTGCGTGCGTGCGTGCGCGTGTGTGTGTGTGTGTGTGTGTGTGTGTGTGTGTGTATGTGTGTAAAAACACATGTTCCTCAAAGGTCCCCAGGGCTGGCAAAGTGGCAGCTCACCAGGGCCCACAGGCAGACTGAACCTTCTGAGAAGAGGACCCCACACTCAGGGCCTCATGCATGCTGACCCCAGACCAGGGTGGACTCCCGTCCCTGAGGATGGACCCCTGCCCTCTATCCCATGCCGAGGGTAGGCCGGGCTCTATGGCCTCGCTGTTTCCTTCTCCTGCCTTTCCACAGATCATGTGCTACACCACACAGACATCTTTGCCAGACTGATGGAGAGCATGGCGTCTGGAGACGTGAGGGGAAGAGCAAGCACTGTCTTGGATCTGTCTGACTGCCATGCTGTACTGGCTGCTGGACAGGCAGGAAACTGGTGGCGGGGTGACTAGCATGGCCACTATGCAGTGGGACAACCTGTGAGGAAGTAAATTTCATCCCCTAGAGCCCCCGGAGACCGTCCACTTCCCATCCACCTCTGCTGCTCTGCTAGAAAAACAAAACAAACAGGCTGTTCTCCTCCATCTCCAGAGGATTCATTAATTCGGGTGGTATGCACGCACACATGTGCACATGCTTGTTTATTGTGCATGTATGTATGTGTGCATGTGTGCGTGTGTGTGTGTGTGTGTGTGTGTGTGTGTGTGTGTGTGTGTGTGTGTGTGTAAGTGGAGCCCAGTTTCTCAGTCTGCTCTAAAGAGCTTTTGGAAAAGATTTCTACCTGAGGCTATAAAAAACCAAGTCAGACAATTCTGCCATGCATGGGGAGAGCGATGTCTACCCTGTGATCTCTCTTGACTCACCGTGACAGTGGACCTGGGAGGCTCTCAGTCTGAGGGCACCAGTGAGCTGCGGCAAGCAGCCACTAGTGTGCCAGGAGGCATCTGTGACACCATCTGTGGCCATGCTTTCTACAGAGATGGCTCCAAGAAGATCCTGGGCTTGGCATATCCCAAATCCCAGGCAAAAACCAGAAGCACAGAGTAGCCGCCCTAGATCTGGGGCCCAGCTAGCCTTAAGGACAACCTGCTCCAGGCAGAGGGCCATGAGGAGCTGATGGAGGGGGCAGGGCCCCTGTGCTGAGGGCAAACATGTGCCCCCACGCTTCAGGCATTAGAATAATTTTCAGAGTAGAGAGGAGACAATGACAAGGCCAGCATTACCACGCAGAGAGCAGCAAGTAGAGGCTGACTTGGGTGACAGTGGTGGGCAGTGAGGGTGACGCTGGGAAGAGGGAGGTAAGGCTTCAAAAGTGACTTGCCCACTGCTGCTAAAAATCTCACTGTGCTTTTCAGTGTAATGTCCACAGGAAACAGGAAGAAGATTACTATTTTGAAAATCAAGTAGCAGCCAGGTGTGGTGCAGGCAGAGAGATCCAGGGATCAAGGTCGTCCTTAGCTACCTAACAGATTTAAGTCCAGCTGAAGATACAAGGGTCTCTGTCTCAAAAAACTAAAGGGAACAAAGTCAAATAATAAAGATAAGACATGAGCATGAGCACAAGCACACACAGTCACATGCCAGTGCACACACAGAGCACAAAGTGAGACTTTGCACGGGAGTCCCTTACGGCTGTCACCTCTGCTCCACAGTGATGTAAGAATCCCCCTGACGGGGAGGACAGGCCACAGTGAGACCAAAGTGACACACAGTCCTGGCTTTGGGGAGGACACGACAGCAGGGTCATGGCCCTGAAGCACCCAGAGTCCCCTATCCTTCCCCATGGGTAATCCTTCTGGAGTCCTCATGATAGAGGATTTTGGTTCACACACTGCAGAGTCAAAGTAGGAACCTGAGGGCAACAGGAAGGGGACCCTCTGAGGGCATCTAAGACAAGGGTAACGACCGACGGACAAGCAGACAGAAGTGCAAGCATGGTGAGCTGCCCCACACCCAGTGGTGGGGAGGGACATCTTGGAACAGCTGCCCAATGGATCTATAAATACTTGCCCTTGAGAATGTGATGACAAAGGGATTCCTCCTTCAAACACACCGTGTTTGCTTTCAGCAGGCTGGAGCCCCACGCTGAGAATATCCCCGAGAAGTCTTGCTGAGAGAGAGCTGCCTGAAGGGCCCAGCTCTGCTAGGAACCACACCATCCCCTTTTCAAGTAATACCTACTAACTTGTCTGGGAACTAGTCTCCCACAGGACCTAGAGAAATGAATTGGAGAACTATCTATACCCTAAGGGGGAAAAATCAGCACTTTTAAAAATATAAGGATAGTTGAAATGTCTAAATTTTACAAAAAAAACAACTTTAATTATGAGGAAAATTCATTTGTACACCATTGCCACCACCACTGAAACCAAACAGGTATGTCTCTGCTCCCCAGGAGTTTGGTTTGGGGTCACCTATCATATGTCTGTGGCTGACTCCAGATCACCATTCCAAAACCAAGATCCACAGAGGTCATTATGTGCAGTCTCCTGACCACACAGGGCAGGATAAACTCACCGCCCATGCCTCTCTGTGGCAGGATGCGCTTCAGCAGTGGGCTCGGGGGCTGAGCGTGTGGTGTCTGGGGAATGTGTGCATGTATGTGCATGGGTGCTCAGAGACTGTGTGTGTGGTCTGGGTTACGTGTATGTGAAGTCCTGAGAACAGAAAACGACCACTCCCGAGGATCGCCCTCCTCAGCTGCTCTTGGGTTTCTGCCTGTCCTTTTCTGCCTGCCTCCCAACATAAGCAAACATTGTGAGTGTTCCAACCTGGCTATGGACAGCAAGAGATCCATCCCCTCTATGGCTTTGGGGTTTCTCCCTAAGAAACAACAACAACAAAATGTTTTCTTTTCAATATCCAGATTCTGAGATGGTTTCCTGCATAGGCCCAGTACTCAGGGAACATGTTCCTTCAAAGCAAAGACACCCCAGAAACCTGGACGTGTCCTCTAATCTCAGCAATCCCTGGAGACAGACTGGCAGTGGTCTCCAGACAGGTGCCACAGACAGAGATGAGAAGCGGGGGTGGGGGTGGGGTGGGGTGGGGGCGTGGATCGAGGGAAGTGGGGATCTCACCTGGTATGTGTTGTCAAAGCTGTCATACATGAACCTCGTGATCAGAGACGTCTTCCCGACTGCAAGGTAAAAAGGAGACAGATGTTCAGCTGAAAGAACATGAACCGGGCGGCCAGGGGCTTCTGAACTTGGAAGAGAGACTGGCTTACAAGAACCACAGGAAGGGAGAAGCAGACCCCAGGAAAAAGCCCCCAAGTCAAGGCACTGAGTGTCTACAGCAGGTGAGCTCCAGAGGCACTCTCGTCATGCCCGGCTGCCGTGGAGGAGCAGGCCTACCCCCTCCCCAACTCTACCCCCCACTCCAGGTCTGCCCTGACCTCAGGTACCAGCTGACATTTGATGCCAACAGGGTGGTCTTCTCATAGCTGCCTGTGTTCCCCTGGCCACACCACCTCACCATGGGGCATCTGCTCATAGAGTCTCCCTTTGATTCCCATCTATTCCGCTTGAGCATCGGCAAGGAAGGGGCAGGGGAAGTCCTTTCTTAGTGTCTCTCAAGGGCAAGCCTATTCCCCAGAGTGCACCTGACTGTCCAGCCCAACACTGGCCCGTGAGCTGCCCTAGATCACACTATGTAAGTGATAAGAGAATCCCAGATACTGTGACAACTGAGGGCTTACCCACATGTCTGTAAGCACCCTAAGTGGGGCACCAATGTCCCACTCAAAAACTGCTAGTATGGTTAAGAGGCCAAGAGTCTCTTGGGAGACCTGTAAATTCTGCTAATTCCCCAAACCACAGGGTTTGGCTTCTGACACAACCCCAGTGCAGGTCCCCTGGGACATGGCAGTGATGGAATGCCAACTGCTGTACTTTTAGCCATCTGGGAGGGGAAGAAGGATAATAAAGGGACATTTGTTGGGTTGCTACATGGGACAATTCTCCCCACCACCACCAGGACTCTGCCACAGTCTTGGGAGGCTCAGAAGGGAGCTGTAGGAGGCAGCTATCTCTAACAGGGAAGGCAAAGGCCCCTAAGGCCACGAGCTCTCACCATTCTTCCTTCTCCATGTCCCAGACTGGGACTGGAGGCATGGCTAGTCACTGCTTGGGCAGGACAGGACAACCCAATGAACCATAGAAAGTTCCTTGTTGGGCCTAAATCTGCAGACATGTAACATTCCTGACAGCCAACACTGGCCAAAGACAGGCAGGAGCTCCTGAGAGACCGGGTCTGGGCTGCAATCAAAAGACCCCAAGTCTGACCCAGGTGAGGTCAAATCCTACTGGGGCACTTTTTAGCTATGTCACCTTTGAGTAGGAAGTCACCACTCCTCTGGACCTCACTGTAACATACCAAAGATGGCAGAGGCTGCAATAGGAAGTAAGACAATAAAAGTGAAAACATGTGGGAAGAGGTGTCAGGTCACTTGAGACAGCTGAGGCAGGTTCTAGAATGTCAGAATGACAGGAGGAAAACAAAACCACCAGCACTAAAGTTGTATAATGAACCTCCTTTTCTTGGGGTGGGGACATTATATGCTTGGATTGGCACTTTAGGGGGTGACAGGAGTATCCTTGTTTTTCCTAAGCCTTAGTCATGACACCTGAGCCTATTAATGAGGTGGTGGCTCCCTAGGTGGCCTCAGGAAGAGGCTGTCAATCACATGACCAGAGGGGTGGTGCCTGGAGCCAGTCTAAACCTCAGGGAAGGGAGGAAGGCTGGAGACTGAGCAGCACGTGGACAACGCGTCTATACAGTGAACTCCCAGTAAGAACTCTAGACACCCACAGCCTGTGGAGGCTGGCCGGGGAGCCTCCTGGGTTGTGGGCACACAGATGTGCCTTGAAGGTAGACAGGCTGTGATGTAGGGGGGAAGGGGGGAGGGCCCAGTCGGTCTGCATTCAGGATACTCCTGGAGCTCACTGATTGGGGAGGCTGGCTAGCTCCAGGAATCGGCCTGTCTCTGCCTCCCCAGGGCTGTGACTACAGAAGGACAATATGACATCTGTAAGGCAGTGCTGGGCACTCAGGTCTTCATGAGTGCATGGCAAGCTACCAACTGAGCTCTTTCCTCACTGCCCCTCACCCCTGCAATTGCAATCTTAAGGGTGCTTTCCTGAGTGTCTGCTGTTGAACCTTAGGGGCACTAGGAACCCCCTGGATTTAGAACTAGTGGGTCAGAAGTATAGAGGTCTTGGGACCCCCCAAACATTATCCAGCTTCTCTACTTGAAGACAGTTCCTGACAGGCCTGGCACCCCTTTTCATCCCTCTCCAGGCCATCATTTAGAGCATTTGTTTCTGCTCTTTTATTTCTGATCAATTTGTTTTGTCATAGTCCCACCTTGGCCAAGTATGAGACTGCAGGGTCTCTGTCCTGACCCTGGATTCTGAGGTCTCTGGGTTCAAGAGTCTTCAGGGGACGGGACTGCCCTGCTCTGAACACAAAGCCTGACGATGCTACCAGATACCAGGAACTGCAGGGAAAGGTGTTCTCCATGGCTGTCTCCAGGAACCCCCAGGTCTGAGCAGAGATAATTACAAGACATCCCCTCTGTCCACCCACACTGACCCCACCACGGCATCAAATCAAAGAGCTTCAGGGCTCATGCTTGGGGTGCTCTCTGCCAAGCTCATCTAACCCTGAAGGGCAGAAGACCCTCCCCTCCCCTCTCCTTCCCTTTCTTGCCCTCTACAACAGCCCTGGGTAGAAGAGGCTGGAATCTGGAAATAGACCAGATTAGGTGCTACTGTAGGTCATGGCAAAAGGGAGGGCTGGAGGGGGGGCAGCACTCAGTATGCACCAGGACAGGCAGTGGGGGGAGGGGCAAGAACCGCTGGTGAACCTCAGCCTCTAATCCCTGCAGGAACCCTCCAGAGAGCCCGCCTCCCACCCTGCTCCATCCTCAAGGTCACCCTGTCGCACTGCCAACAATGGCTCACAGACACTACAGCAAAGCTGGGCAGGACTTCATTAGAGACAGGCAGGGGATCATTACAGAGCTCTTTTTACCCCATCAGGGCTCGGCAACACCGCTTTGTCATCTCCTGGATGCCCTGGCCCACATGATTAAACCGACAGGAGCATGACTCTTCTTCCAACCAAATGAAGGTGAGAGAAGTCATCCCTGGACACTGACCAGGGCCCTCTGGGAAGGAGGAAACACCCGTGCTCAGTGAGCTTCTACTTAAACCAAGCAGGGGATTTGGCACTGTCCTTGGGTTGCCTCAGGGACCCTCCTCCGTTCCACCCTATGCATTGAGATACCCAAGGTCACAAAGAGGACAGGCAGTGGAGCTGGGAGCACAGCTCTGCAGCCTGCACCTTCGCCTCAGCTACTCCTGGGAGCTGCTTCGTGTCGAGTCTGGCAAGCAACGGACCCTGGGGTCTTCAAGCAAAGCTGCTGGTGGGAAGGTGGGGTGGGCAGCAGGACCACAGACAGTGCAAGCAAATGCAGAGGCAGGGGGCGGGGGTGTTCATTAAGAAAGGAGAGGTTATCATGGGGACACTAAGTGGAGGTCACTCAGTCTTAACACGGCCTTACAGATAATGGAGCCAGTCACTGTATGTGAAGAGAGAAGTAAACAGAAAACACTGTTCTCAGAAGCTTCGAGAGGCTGCAGGGGTTGACTGAAACAAAAGCTCACCTCTGGGGCTAGCTGTGGAGGTCTACAAGGGGCAGATGGAAAGGCAAGGCAGTTGAGAGCTCCACAAGAGTCATCAGCACATGGAGTGTAGATGTGATGGTAGTTCAACATCCCCACCATAGATTGACAGAGTGGTCCCCACTGCACAGACTCCCACACAGGGTGCGGATGTGCAGGGATGGTAGTTCTATATTCCCACCATAGAATGACAGAGTGGTCCCCGCTGCACAGATTCCCACATGGGGTGCGGATGTGCACAGCGATGGTAGTTCTATATTCCCGCCATAGGTTCAGAGAGTGGTTCCCATTCCACATGCTCTCACAATGCAGGTCTGACACTCATTCAGGGGTTGAGTCTGGGGGTGGATGACAGAAATGGAGCTGTATGACTCCCAACAGGAGGCAAGAAAGGGCAACCTGCGTGCCTGAAGTGTGCTCCCGTCCTAGAACTAGGCTCTCAGATTTCATGAGCGCCCATGCCAGCCCACCTGGGTGGGATCACTCCGGTGTGATCCTGTGATAAACACCTGAGACACCCCTACGGTAGGTGACCTGTGCGTGAATGAGCCTTCTCATTCCGAGAACTCTTGCCTTAGCCTCCAGGCTGCTTTCAACCCTGCATGCTCAGAACAATGCATACCTGCCCTGCTGCGTCTTGCTCCAATTACGAACCGAGAGCCAGGTAAATAGCTTCCTTTCCTTGGGCAGCTGAATGTGGGGTGGTTTGATCCAGGGCACGAGCTATTCAGAGTCAGTTGTGAGCTTTAAAAGAACTCATACTGCTCTGAGAGGCTGGCTACAGAGGCCACCCTGGAGGAGGGACAGAAGTCTGGTGAGAGATGGACCATCTGGAAGGACGCGGGGGCAACAGGGGTGAAAGAACAGAGGTGACAGGACCCCACAGTAGGCCAGAGTTGAGTGGGAGCCCAGGATGTCTCCAGTCACCTGGCTTTGTAACTAGCAGCTGATGGAGCCATTCTTTGGGCTCCAGCACCCAAGGAGAGATCAGGTAATCGGCTTGGATTTGGATTGCTATAGAAGCCTTCCTTATAATGATCAGGGCACACACGTAGGCCCTGTTTCCAGAAAGCAAATAAGTAAAAGCAATCATTCGGTCTCACGAGCAAAGGATCTATGCCTATTTTCTAGGAAATACCTATTTTGTTTGAATTCTCTCCCGAGCTGCTGGACCACACTCTTCCATACCCTCATTCAGTGAGGCACTGAGTCCCACACACCACGGCAATACCACCAGCTGCTGGATAGACTGAACCCTGGCCTTGGTGGCCTGCTACCGGGGCCTGCCTGGCTGTCTCCTCAGGGTCCATGCACTCCACTGGCCTCCCACAGTCTGTGGGCCCAGTGACTCAGCACAAGTTCCAGTCTGACAAATTTCTGTACACTCTGGTGGCTTCTACGTAGCTGTAGAAAACAGAGAAGTTTCTGCATTAGGAGAACTGGGTGCTGACTCTGTCAGGTTCAGTCTGGGCACCAAATTCACAGTGAGAAAGCAGGCTGCCCTCAAGCAGCTCTGGCCATGTGGAGCTGACCCCACCAAGAATACCTGAAATGCCAGACTTCGGGGAGGTGGCTGCAATGAGGCCCTGTTGGGGGAGTCCTAGCGTCCTCTTGGAGGGGAGGTGGCAACAGGGGGTGGTGGTGAAGATGAAGCCTGAGGGCTGAGTGACGGGGTTATCCATCACTCAGTCATTCACCCGTATTCACCCATGAGTGCCATGCCTGAGAGTCAGTACCCATGAGGACTCTGGGTGTGACTTGGGCCCAGGCCACAGGATGAGAGCTGAACAGGTTGCCTCCCTCTGTGAAGGACACATCCCTCCTCATCTCCACAGTGAGGGTGAATGTAGGCAAAGAGATGGCTGTTGGGTCCAGGGAGTGAGTCAGAGCACAAGAAATCATTTGCAGACTTGACGAGGGTCTTCAAGGCCTGGCAGAAGCTGCAACAACGCCGCAGAGCCTCGGCCTACAGCCTGCTCGCAGTCCCAGCTCACATTACTGTCTCTCACTGCTCCGTGGCACTCTTGGACAGAGACGCATTCGTCCCAGATCTCAGGACGGTTCCGAAAGAGCTCACGACCTGGGTGGCAGTAGCATGTAAGTCATGGTTGCAGCCAAGGCCTCTCGGGTGCTGGTGTTTTTAGGAGAAGAGGTCCAGTGGCAGACACTAGGTCTCAGCACCCTGTCTACAGCCCTCATCAAAGCAGATCTGCAGCTCTGAGAAGGTGGCCCCAGGGGCTGAAAATTCCAATCTGCTTCCATCCAGTGCAAGCCACCAGCCTACTCAGCTGTCCCAACAACTCAGTTTTCAGGACACAGATGGGAAATGCTGTGGGGATGCTGGCAAGGGCCTACAAAGGGGCTGAGCCCAGGACCTCAAACTGGGAGGAGGACAAGCCATCCAGACCCTATGTCACTGTTTCACAGCATCCTCGAAAGATGCCTCCACCCTCCCCTGCAACCTCTGCAGGCCGGGTCCTCAATCGCGGGCCGGCTGTGGTGTGCGGGCCGGCTGTGGTGTGCGTGACACCTAGACCCTGTGAGGGAGAGGAACAGAGGGAGACAGCAGCTACCTTTGTCTGAATCTTGTCTCCCTTTGCTCTGTGTTAAAGAAAGAGAAAGCCCAACCCTCTCTGACTGTGAAAGAAAAACATGCCTGGGGCTAGGCTCCCCCTCCATATCCAACTCTGCCACCCAGAGCTCAGAGTAGCTTTGACAGCTCCCACCTGAGCCCTCAGGGCCTGGCTGGCTCACTGTAGGCTAAATGAGGAAACAGGTGAAAAAAAAATCCCATTTCAAACCTTTCCTCCACAGACCCAGATGGTAATTAAGAAATATGCAAAGCTCTTCATTGGACACTTTAATTAAGTATGTTAATTCCCTCTGCCAGCCGATGCAATGCTCGGCTGCCTGGGCCTTACTCGGGCCAGTGAAGATGGAACAGGGAGATGGGGGGCAGGGAGAAGAGGGAGCTGAGGACAGCAAGGCGTGGCAGGCCAGTGTGGCACAGGCCTTTCTGCACCAGTCAGGAGGCTGACTGTGCCTGACCCTCTGGCCTCCTTCCTGAACGTTCCTGCCTCACAGGCCCCACAGAGCCACCCCTCCATGTAAGCCCAGTGTCCCTGGAAGCCTGTCCTGACTCAGCTGTGGAGTGTCACTTCACTGCCACCCTTCACATCCGCTCCAAGTGGGCTTCCTGGGGTACAGAAGGAAGTTCTGGTCTCCTATCCGGCTCCGACTGGCTATAGACCTTGGAACCATTACAGCCACCTGAGGGTGCAGCCCTTTGAGCAAGAAAGAGCAGGATCAGGTGATCTAAAGAAATCTTGGCAACATGAAAGTCTCAGGGGTTACAGAGACGGCTTCCTGGTTAAGAGCATTTACTGCTCCTCCAGAGGACCCGAGTTCAGTCCCCAGTCCCCAAGTCTGGTAACTCACAGGAAGACCTGTCCACAGGGCTAGACTAGGTGAGACCCCTCCAAAGGTGCCCAGCATCTGGCTGTGCAGACGGAGGGGCTCTCCATACCTGCCTATGGAGCGTATGCTCATCTTTGTTCTCCAACTTCCTTTCTTTCTCCACGCCCAGGTTTACTAAGACATAACTGACAAATGAAGGTTATATATAGTTAAATCATACAAGGTGATGCTTTGCTAGAACTCCCTCTCTGTATAGCTACAGATAGATGATAGGTATGTATATGCATTATGAAATGATATGGCAGTTAGTCTAACTAATGTATTCATCACAACTCAGCTACCTTCAGACATGTGTATATGTGTGCCTGTGGTGTATGCGCATGTGTGTATGCATGTGCATGTGGTATGTGTGCGGTGTGAGTGTGTATGCATGGTGTGCACATGGTGTGTGTGTGTATGCATGGTGTGCACATGGTGTGTGTGTATGTGTGGTGCAAGTGTGTGCATTAGAGCATAGTGTGCCTGTGTGTGGTGTGCACATGGTGTGTGTGTGTGTGTGTGTGGTGCAAGTGTGTGCATTGGAGCATAGTGTGCCTGTGTGTGGTGTGCACATGGTGTGTGTGTGTGTGTGTGTGGTGCAAGTGTGTGTATTAGAGCATAGTGTGCCTGTGTGTGGTGTGCACATGGTGTGTGTGTGTATGCATGGTGTGCACATGGTGTGTGTGTGTGTGTGGTGCAAGTGTGTGTATTAGAGCATAGTGTGCCTGTGTGTGGTGTGCACATGGTGTGTGTGTGGTGCAAGTGTGTGCATTAGAGCATAGTGTGCCTGTGTGTGGTGTGCACATGGTGTGTGTGTGTGTGGTGCAAGTGTGTGCATTAGAGCATAGTGTGCCTGTGTGTGGTATGCACATGGTGTGTGTGTGTGTATGTGTGGTACAAGTGTGTGCATTAGAGCATAGTGTGCCTGTGTGTGGTGTGCACACGGTGTGTGTGTGTGTGTGTGTGGTGCAAGTGTGTGCATTAGAGCATAGTGTGCCTGTGTGTGGTGTGCACATGGTGTGTGTGTGTGTGTGGTGCAAGTGTGTGCATTAGAGCATAGTGTGCCTGTGTGTGGTGTGCACACGGTGTGTGTGTGTGTGTGGTGCAAGTGTGTGCATTAGAGCATAGTGTGCCTGTGTGTGGTATGCACATGGTGTGTGTGTGTGTGTATGTGTGGTACAAGTGTGTGCATTAGAGCATAGTGTGCCTGTGTGTGGTGTGCACACGGTGTGTGTGTGTGTGTGTGGTGCAAGTGTGTGCATTAGAGCATAGTGTGCCTGTGTGTGGTGTGCACATGGTGTGTGTGTGTGTGTGTGTGTGGTGCAAGTGTGTGCATTAGAGCATAGTGTGCCTGTGTGTGGTGTGCACATGGTGTGTGTGTGTGTGTGTGTGTGTGGTGCAAGTGTGTGCATTAGAGCATAGTGTGCCTGTGTGTGGTGTGCACACGGTGTGTGTGTGTGTTTGTGTGCGTGTATGTGGCACCTAGCGGTTGACGTCTGACATCTTCTTCGATTGCTCTTCACCTTATGTTTTGAAGCAGGGATTCTCACTTGAACCCAGAGTTCATTAGCTCAACTCATCTAGTCCGCTTACTCCAGAGATAATCTGTCTCCACCTCCTGAGTGCTGTGATCGTGGGTGCTGGGGACCAGAACATCAATTCTCACCATGTACAGCAAGGGCTTTACCCACCCCGTCATCCCCCCAGCCTCCCAGACACTCTTTTTTTGTAATGACAATCTTAGGATCTGCCAGACACACAAAGACGCAGTCATGTGGTTTCACCTTCCGTCCAATCTTCAGAAACAGAGTGCAGTACGGTTGCAGGGCCACAGGGTGGGCGAGAGGGGCAATGCCAGTCAAAGGCACAAACCCGTGGTTACAAGGTGAGTGCAGGAGACCTGGTCTCCAGCAGGGTGAGTACAGGCCACAGGCTGCTGGACAGTACCTCCCGCTTCCAGACTCCTTTCACCCTCCAAAGCCCGGGGGGGGGGGGTGGGGGAGGTTGCAAGTTAGTCTTGGACATGGCCCCTCCTCCCAGCTTCATGAGATTCCAGAACACAGGAAATCATCCCTGCTCAGCCAGACCTAACTGAGATTTCCTCTTCTCCCCCAGTCCCAAGCAGACCCTTGGGGCATTTGTCCTGGCCAATCCCACTGTGAGACTTAATGGTTTTGGGTGTATCAGCCACAGGAGTACCCCACGCCCTGACCCTAAGACACTAAAAGTAAGCGGAAGCCAGCCTGGGGCAGGAACCAGGAAGCAGGAACAGGAAGCAGTCTTGAGGTGTGAATCAGGGTTTTCCCAGTTCAAGGTCAGGGACTGACATGGAGTCCCTGACTCCAGCTTCTATCACCTGAAGTCACGAGAGCTCCAAACTCGGGCTTGAAGGAGGGTAGCACAGGACTCAGTTAATGAAGACACGGGCGACAGAAGGGAAAGGTGCCTTCGGACTGCTGAGGGCTAAGTCAGGGAAGCCACGAACTGGAAAGACAGGACAGGTTTGCCCGAAGGTGGCTCAGCAGTGTAGGCCTCCGGTCACTACAATAAAGACACCATGTCACAGAACAGACTTGAATGCCAGAGCCCAGGATGCTCTTACAGAGACACTGCAGAGGGCTTGATTTGGGGGCAAGAGCCTGGAACTGAGGAAGGCATCATTCATGAGAGATAGGTCCGCTGACAGAACAGTGATCTGCTCCATCATCAAGACCCAGCCAGGGCTAGAATCCAGAGCCACTTGTCCAATGGTGGAAGACTAAGAGGGGAACATTACCAACAATTTGCCATTGTGCCATCCACACATCTTGGCTTTGCCTCGGCTCATTGGTATTCCAACGGGGTTGAGCCAAATGGTTTTAAGACTGGAATCGACTTTGCTATCATGCAGGGTGAATGTTCCAGAAGGGCTCCTTTACAGCTGCAGACAGAATCCTCTTACCCCAGGGCTTACTCATGTCCCCACTGCCATTAATCCAGCCCAGAGCCCTGAAGCCAAAGGAAGGGACTGGAATCTGGCTGTCTGCTGTGGTGGGAAGGCAGAGGGGAGCTGGGGAAGCTTGCATGGAGGGAGCAATTGCGTTCTCTGGTTCAGGACTGCTGTGTGCCAAGAGTACCGGCCCTTATTGAAATACTCAGGTAATTCCTCCCCTATGCCAAAACGATTGCTCATAACTCTCAAAAATAATATTTGGATGTGTAATTGTTGAAGACAGTGTCAGTATATGGTACCTACCTATTAACAACACTAAACAACTTCCCAATCCCTGTGGAGGGCCACTGTTTGGGGAAGCTCCAGCTTGTCTCTCCAATGGAGAAGGCCACCTTGCAACACATGGGGGCACACAATAGCCTTCTCCCTTCAGATACTCATACAAGACTCTATCGGTGTGAGCCTAGTGAGATGGAGAACTCACTACAATCTGGATTCTGCATCCAGAAGCAGACACTGTATGGGCTTCAGCATTTGCTTGGAACTGCATCTCCCCAACACTGGTCCTTTGGGACTCAGGCTACTGCCCCAAGGCAGAGCCTTTGACTTCCCCCCTGAACTGTCCAATCATTCCTCTAGTGCTCAAGTAACCCGGACTGACATTACGTCTCTTGTTTACAATTACAAATTCAGGAAGGCAAAAGGTAGGTCAGTAAAAACAATGTCTGAGCAAAGTTTGATTATGGAGATGTATTTCCCAATGGCTTCCCCAGATGGTGGCATCCTCATCTTCCCTAACATCAATGAAAAAAAAAACACAGCAGGATCAGTTATAAGATTCATGGTATAGCAGCCCTCACTTATCCACAGGATATTCATCCTAAGACCTGAGTGTGCCTGCAGCCACGGATAATATCGAGCCTATAAACTATGTTGTATCTTATGTATATGCACTCATGATAAAATTAAATTAGCGTATGAGACTGATAACAATCATAATGTAATACTACAAGTATAACAATTTACTATTATTAAAGTTACATGAATAACCTACACCTGCACTCTACCTTACTGTACTGTGTTAACCCTATGTCTTCCACTTGGCCATGGGAAACTGAAGCAATAGAAGTGAGACAGACAGCGGGGTACCACTCTACTTACAATTAAAAAACCAAACCAGGTGTGATACTGACATGTTTTTATGAGTTATACTAAAAAAAAATTTAGAACAAGGTCTAGAGTGCAGAAATTATATAGCCTCTCTCTCTCTTGTTTTTTTTTAAAGATTTATTTATTTATTACATATACAGTGTTCTGCCTACATGCCAGAAGAGAGCACCAGATTGAATTGTAGATGGTTGTGAGCCACCATGTGGTTGCTGGGAATTGAACTCAGGACCTCTGGAAGAGCAGTCAGTGCTCTGAACCTCTGAGCCATCTCTCCAGCCCTCTTGTTTTTTTTTTTTAAGACAGGGTTTCTCTGTATTGCTTTGGAGGCTGTCCTGGAACTAGCTCTTATAGACCAGGCTGGCCTCGAACTCACAGAGATCCTCCTGCCTCTGCCTCCCGAGTGCTGGGATTAAAGGCGTGTGCCACCAACCTCTGGCTATATAGCCTCTCAAAGGACTAATCTGTACACTTAATACAATGAACTGCACACCATCACTACAAAAAAACCAAGGCTGATGAGCACACCAAGGCAGCGTCCAGAGTCAGGTTAGTGCCCTGACAAACAAACGAAGATATGAGAAACCCAAGATGCAGTGACTTTAGCTTCCATTCAAGTTGGAGTAACAGAGACCAGATACATGGTCTCATCCAAACAACAGAGGAAAATGTAAAATAATGGCTTCTAGGCAATGGAGGTCAGAGAGACATGAAACAAATGACAAGTACCCCACAGACAATGCCTTGAGAGTCAGGGGGAACTTGGTGCCCCCCTAGGTGCCGAGAGCCTAGAGAAGTTACACAACTGAAGTCAACAAGACAGAGTTGCAGAGAGGAAACTGGGGCATCTATGAGGGTCTCTGAGTCTCAAGCTGAGTGCTTAGCAGCCAGTGCTGGGGACAGAGGAATGACTCCCCCACCCAATCAGAGGAAGCCATATTTGGTACCTACACAGGGATGGTGATAGTCACTGTCCCCACCAGTCACAGTGGAATGCTCGTCACTCCAAGGACACTGGGGGAGACCTCTGAAGGGCAGTGCTCAAACTGTGTTGCAATTCACTGAGTGTTGATTAGGACCCAACTAACACATCTCCAGGATAGCTATAGGGATACAAAACTTTGTGGTGCCCAGTAACACCAAGTTCGTGGTATCTGATATCCAATTAAAAACATCACCAGGTGGGGCTGGAGAGATGACTCAGAAGTTAAGAGCACTGGTTGTTCTTACAGGGGACCTGAGTTTAATTCCCAGCACCCACATAGTGGGTCACAACTGTCTGTAACTCTAGATCTAGGGGATTTCATGCCATTTTCTGGCCTTTCTGGGCTCTGGGCACACATGTGGTACATAGACATACATGCAGG
This sequence comes from Mesocricetus auratus, assembly GCF_017639785.1. Lineage (NCBI taxonomy): Eukaryota > Metazoa > Chordata > Mammalia > Rodentia > Cricetidae > Mesocricetus > Mesocricetus auratus. Next base: position 41,360,539 of record NW_024429267.1, on the reverse strand, counting down.
TAAAACACCCATACACATAAGAAATAAAAATCTTTAAAAAAATCACCAGGCATGCAAAGAAGCCTGAAAATTGGGAACATAAAAAGGAAAGAAGAAAAAAAAACATCAGCTGGAACCAAACCCAAACCAACACACTAGAATCAGCAGACAGATACTATGAGATTGTTATTATAACTATATTCCATATGTTCAAAGAGCTAAATAGAGACAAGAAATGTGTTTTTAAAGACACAAATCAAGATTCCAGTGGTGAAAAACTACAATGCCAGAGATGATTACGTCACAGAAGAAAACAGTAGTGAACTTGAGAACAGTGCAAACACTATCTGAGGTGAGGGGTGGGGTAAGAAATGATCAGAATACCGTGAGCTGTGGGGTAATGTCAAGTGATCTTCCTTATTTGTGACTTGTCCTCAAAGGCTGAAGGACAGACCGGCAGGAAAAGAAAGAGAAAGAAGAAAAGGGTTCACGGGAAGCTGACCAAGAAATGCCACTGCCCGGCTGTTGTTATACAGTCAGCGGTTGGCAGAAAAAAATCTACAAGTAGACAGAGGGGGTGAGGGTGTGGTGGGTGGGGTTCTTCATGCACCAAGAATTGGAAGATTAGGGAACAGTAGAGGTCTCCCCTAAAGTGGCACCAGCAAGGAGACAATGGAGTGCTTGGTGTGCACTGGGCCCTGGCTCATTTCTCAGTCCTATGGTTTAAAAAAAATACACTGGAGGAAATGTTTATAAAGTTCAGAAGGTGAAAATTTACACTAAGTATTAACTTAGCATTCTATGCCCAAGGACTACGCCTTTAAAAGTAAAGGCAAGATAAAGAGGCTAATTTTATTTATTTATTTAGACATGTACAAGAGCTAACCATTTGTCACTAGCAGATCCTCATGACAAAAACTGTTAACAGAAATTCTTCAGGGGTAAGGGAAATGATGCTGGGCCGAGTGACACAAGGCAAGGGTGGTCATGGACAGGACACGGCAAATAGCGAGACTTTTGCCATGTAAGTCCCTCTGAAGATAACTATTGAAACAAAAACATTAATGAACCAGAGAAAAACCCTTGCTACTATGAAACGATACAACAGGCACTTGGAAATTGCTTTTCCTAAAAAGCCTGGATCCTCACTGGGCCCATGGGGTAATTTAAGCAGGAGAAAATGCTTCATCCCACGTCTTTCTCTTTGGTCTTAAGCTTAGGGTCAGAGCTGGGTGTCCCAGTGTCTCCCTTTAATCCCAGCACTCAGGAGGCAGAAGCAGGCTGGTTTCTGCTGCATAGTGGCAGGCTGGTTTCTATTACTTAGTGAGACCCTGTCTCAAACAAACAACTTTCCAGGCTGCGGCTTACCTCTGCACGCAGGTATGGTAGTCCTTCAACGAAGGGCTGTGCAAAAATCAGCGATACCTGATTTACCTCACTGCCCTTCAAGTGGGAAAGTCTACAAATAAAAGCATCTTCCTATCAGACTTCACGACAGAATGCTCACCTTGATGCAGCCCTCCCCCCTGCCCCGCCAGGTCCCCTCCCAGCACAAAGTAGTTGTCTTATGGGAACTGGTTTGCCCTCTCAAGCAAGGGCTTCAGCTACCTAGAAGAACTGGAACTGACCAGTTTAACCAAGACTGCCTACTTAGGCATGCCTCTCACCCCCAGTCGCACATGCCCTTCTACTCAGACCTAAAGCTCGTCACTCAGTGCCCAGAAGATGGACTGCCTGCAAATGCGTAACAGAGTTTGCTTCCCAGCCCAGCTGCGTTCATTAAAACCCTTCTCTGCCTTTTCACCATTATTCCCACCTGCTTCCTTTGGAGTGAGTGACAGGGACCTGGTATGTTGGAACCTTCAGAGTTGGGCCTCTGGCCTAGGACTCCAGCTTTGATGACAGGCTGAGGAAGTGGCATCTTTGAAATATTACCAGCCCCAGGTTCTATTCCCAGAAAAAAAATAATTCAAAAATAAATGCGAAGTAAAGACAGACAAATGCCAAGATAATTCACTGCTAGAAAGATCTGTCTTACAAGACAAGGAACGAAGGGCAGGAGAGGCATCTACAGATTCACACAGCCTTATCCTCAGCACAGACACTTTAAGGACAGACAGGCCCGGGTTTTAATCTTGGCTCTGCCTCTGGCTTGCTGTGTGACCTTATGTCAGTCACCACCCTCTCTGGGGCTCAGCTTCCTCATACACACAATCTATCTCACAGAAGTCTTAAGAATTCTATGAGAGCAGTAAAAGTTTAGAAATTGGGGCCCTGGGTAAAAGGCAAGTGGGAAGTCTTTATAATATTTTTGTAACTTTTTATAACCCTAAAAGTACGACAAAATAAAAAACAACTACAGGGGAAAATATTATTTTAGTTATATGTATATACATGTCTCTGAGATACTCAGCACATGTAGGAAATGGTGTATTCTGACTAAACAAATGTGCTGGTGAATATGAATTGTTTTTAATATTTTATTTTTAAGTACATGTTCATGTGTGTGTGGGGGTGGTGGTGGTATGTGCACCTGCGTTTGATGCCTGAGGAGGCCAGGATAGGGTATCAGAACACCTACAGTTGGAATTACAAGTGGTCACAAGCCACCCAATGTGGGTGCTAGGAACCAAACTTGGGTTCTCTGAAAGTGTCATTCAAGCTCATAACGGCTGAGCATCCCTGCAGCCACTGGTGAGATTTCCCTAAGAAACTGGAATATCACTGTACATCTACTCCAGCCCCGTGGAGGAATAGGACTGAGTTGGGTCAGAGGCTGCTGTGAGCTCTTATTACAGACTTCCTCCGATGTGCACACATTTGAAACACATGTTGTTCATACACATTCAGGTGTGTGTACATACACAGTCAGTACAACAGGTCTGTGTAGAAATGCTGTGGTTCCCCTGGGCTTCTTGCTGTTAGGACTGATAGTCAAGAATATCACCTTCAGGGTTTCTAAGACCCCCCCTGAGACCTCGGCACCCCACTGGGTTGCAGAACTACTCCAACTCCAGCCAGGCTACCCGGGTCTGAATCCTTTCTGCCTCACAGAGTGGCATCAAGCATTCATAGCAACTTCAGAAATGTCTGGTGTCTTCCATGTAGGGCCAAGTAAAGACTTCTGGATGGCAGACACCTGGCACTGGCAGGACCCTCCCCATTCACAGCACACACAGCAACCCTTAGCTTCCCAGGAAAGTCACAAATGTACTCCTATCCAATTGCTCTCTGAGGCTCAGCCCAACTCCAGTCAGACACTACAGGCCAGTGGTGTCCATGCATCTCAGTAGCTGCAGAACTATTCCACCATGAATAGGAACACGCTGCAGAGAAGGGAGATACGCAAGCTAGGTTCCCAGTGGTTCCCGCCCCATCTCCTGAAAAGGTTCCTGTTAAAGCATTTTGATAGCTTACGTCTAATAGGATGTCTTGATTCAGCCAGCCATGAGTTTGGTACAGTAATGGACATGCTCATCCCTTTCTACCCAAGGCTGGTGGTGTGGATGTTAAAAGTCTCAGTAATAGAAAAAAAAAGAAGAGACAGCAAGATGGCGGACAGACTGCTGAGAGGCATGGCCGCCCTCCCTGTTGTCAGAGAAACTTGTAATAACCTAGAGGTCCCAAAACCAGGGTCAAGTTTTGGCATGACAATGGGACCAAGCCTGCTCAGGAGTGTGGAAGAGGCCTACGGATGACTAATGCTGGAAGGCATCTTCCCAGAAGTACATTCTTTTCTCAGAGGAACTTTTGGGCTGGGTAGCCTGGTGCCAACTGGCAAACCAGGATGCTCTCAGCCTCCATGAGAACAGGCACTGCTTCTGGTGCTGCATCTTTGGACCCTAGCTCTTCCTGTCCTCCGAAGACCCTCACACAGCTTCTCACCTTACTTCTGGGTCAGGGGAGGATGAACAGAGACCTAGCCCTGCTCCCCTCAAGACAGCTGGAAAGGGGAACAAAAGAGTGAAACTTCTAGACGTCTCATTCAGCCAAAACCAACCATCCTCCTGCTCCTTAGACAAATGACCCCTGCTGAAGTACCACGAGGACTGTTGTCTCTAAGAAAATGCACAGTAGACTCAGGCCCCTGGGCCCGTGAGTAAACATGAGCCGTCTGGAATGCAGGAAGGACTGCTGTGCCTCCAGCTTTTGCGGAACACAGACCATGGCGGTCAGGCACCAGTGCAGGTGAAGAAGCCAGGGAACCAGGGCAATGTCCAGATTCTCACACCCACACTGCAAGCTCTAGGTCTCCAAGGGACCATCCTCAAAAGTGGCCGCATAATGTTGGGAATTACAGAAGGCTCTGGAGCTGATGGTTCAGAATCCGAGGTTTCTCCTGAGTCAGCAGTGAGGTGAGAAGCTATGTGAGATCTGCAGAGGACAGGATGTGAAGCTGGGGCCCAGAAAGGCAGCATCAGAAGCCGTGCAGCCCCCTCCCCTGTTCCCATGGAGACTGAGAGCATCCTGGTTTGCCAGTTGGCACAGGCTACCCTTCACTTATCAGAGAGATGTAAAGCCAGAGAATTGGGGCCACCTGTGTATCGGGGCCCAGCACCAGGGCCACAGTCAGGCACTGTCTCTTCCAATGCACAACTGAGAGGTCACCCTCAGAAGCTGTCCTTTTTATTCCTGTCCTTGCCACTGATATGAACCCACAAGGTCACCATTGTGTCACCAGGCCAGGAAGACGCCACTCACTAAGACCCCAGTGGAAACACAAAACGGGAGGTGCCAAGGGTCAGTAGAGAGCTTGGTGGACAGCAAAGCATGCAGTCTGGTTCCTGGAGGCCCCGGATCAGAGTGGCCTCAGAACACCAGGGCATGGCAAGAAGGGCCTACCGAATGCTCCAGCCCTGCGTGTGACAGCGGTTTATTTGGGGCCACATGGAGAACATAAGCAGATCATGCATCAGGGCTTCATAGGTCGGGCATGGGCAGCTGCTTAACCCAGATCAGGTCATGGATCCCTCCCAAGAGCTCCACTCCTTCTGATAAAGGCACCCTACCACATCCCCACACCTGAAAATCTTTCTCTCCTCTGTGCAAGCTACCTGTTGCTGTGTAACAATTACTAGATCTCACAAGGTCACAAACAGTCTGTTATTCATTTTCTGGAGTTAGAGTCCTCCTCCAGACTTAGAAAGTTGAAGCCAAGAATTCAGGTCCTCATGGTTGTGGGACTAGAGTCTCATTCTCTTGCTGGTTGGTGGCTTCACTTTCCACTTAGAGACCAGCCACAGTTCCCAGCCACCAAGTCCCTCTTTACACAGTCTTATATACAGTATGGCAGCTTATTTCTTTGAGGCATGGAGAAATAGTTTTCTAACAGAACAATCGAGAGGGGCTGTGGAGACGGCTCGGTGGCTAAGGGGCTCGCCACACAAGCCTAAGGGCCTGAGTTCAGACCCCAGCACCCATGTGAAAAGCCAGGTGCTGGTTTTTTGTTTTTTGTTTTGTTTTGTTTTTCAGGAAGCACATACTTATAATAAATCTTAGCACAGGAGGTAGAGGCAGGAGAATTCCCAGGGCTCACTGAACCATTAATCTAGTCAATCAATGATTCCAGGTTCTTTGAGAGACCCTGTCTCAAAAACGTATGGTGGAGAGAAGTGGAGAGAGACACCTGGTGTGGTCCCCTGGGGGCAGTGGAGTGGGGGAAATAAGAGGTGCATCTGATCAAAGCACATTCTTACAGTATGACATTTTAAAAGCATAGTACATTTTAATTAATGAATAAAAACACATAGTCAAGGGACAAACTATCCTGTTACCTTTCCCAATAACATGACTCAATTCAAGAGTGACCCTTGCCACCTCTACCATACTGTATGGGCTAGCAGCAAGTCACAAAGTTCCATCTACACTCAGGAGAAGGGTATTTGGGAAGATGGGACTCACAGAGACAAGCTCAGAGGGAATGCCTTTCCCTTCCCCCTCCTACTGCTGTGAACTGGGCTGACCCCCTGGAACAGTACCTCGCAGGTCTCCTGGCCTTCTGACGTTTCCCCCAGCCTGCCGAAGGAAGGGCTGCTCTGCAATGACTGCTGGTCCAGGCACTGGTGTACACCTCTGTCCAGCTCCCCACACCACAGCTGGGGCCCCCAATCAGCAGACACCAGCCAGCGCCACCTCCAGCAGCCCTTCTGTTCCTCCTGGCCCCACACGTGGGACTCTGCCATTTTCTGGTGTGGGTAGGAAAGGACCAGGACTGGCCAGGCGCCTTCCCTGTCAGGCCTCCTGCTCCTTGTGATCCGCCTGCAGCACTATGGTGGGGTGTGGCAAAGGTGGAGGAAACCAATGAATCAGAATCAAGAACACACAGACCCTAGGGCTGCATGTGGGATGTGTTAAGAACTCAGAAATGATTTGGGAGTGATTTTTCCCCAAAAGGAAGCCCTTCCTTGGGGGTGTTCTCTACAGCAAGAGCAGAAGCCAGGAGACAGACAGCTCAGTCCCTAGCTGTGACTTTATTACAGGCACCAGGGTAAGTGTTGATCTGCAGGGTCACAGCAGCAGCAAAAACCCCTGGGGGAGGAGGAGGTGGAGCTCAGCACCCCCTCCGTTCGAATCCCCACAGGAAGCACTGGGACAGTGGGGCTGATGGAAGTCCCCCAGGAAGCACCAGCTGGAGTCTTCCTTTCTCCCTTCACAGCCATGGTCTGTCCTTCACGGTCACGATGTCCTAAGCCCAAGAGTCAGCAGCAGTGTGCCAGAGCCTGTGACTGGACTTGGTCAGCACCCGGGGGTGGACAGCGCTACTCCCAAGAGCCATCAAGCACCCTGGCTCAGGATGCCCCAGGGGAGCCAGCAAGCCCTGTGCGTCAGGGGTGTGGCTGCTGTGCTGGCCTGTGCGTCAGGGGTGTGGCTGCTGTGCTGGCCTGTGCGTCAGGGTGTGGCTGCTGTGCTGGCCTGTGCGTCAGGGGTGTGGCTGCTGTGCTGGCCTGTGCGTCAGGGGTGTGGCTGCTGTGCTGGCCTGTGCGTCAGGGGTGTGGCTGCTGTGCTGGCCTGTGCGTCAGGGGTGTGGCTGCTGTGCTGGCCTGTGCTGGAGGCAGCCAGCACACCTTCCCTGACTCAGCACACCCTTGGTCTCTCTAGGTCTCTCTAGGTCTCTCTCTCTCTCTCTCCCTCCCTCCCCCCAACTCTCTCTTCCATCTGGCTATACCTGTGGCTCCCTCCTGGCCTGCTCACCGCACTTGGGGGAGGGAGGGAGAGAGAGAGAGAGAGAGAGAGAGAGAGAGAGAGAGAGAGAGAGAGAGAGAGAGAGAGAGAGATTGCTCAGTCCTATGCCCTACTCCCTGCTCACCACAGGGTCAAGGCGGAACATTTTTTTCCAGAAGTTTATCTGCCTGTTCCTTGGAACTTGGCTCTGGTGCACAGGTCACAGCTACAGCAATCTGAACCAGGGATGGGTCTCTAGTTCCCACACATGCCTGTCCCAGAAATGGGGACAAAGAGACTCAGAAGAGACTGAACAAGCTGTGCCTTTTTCCTCTGCTGAGCACCAACGCAGAGAGTTCTCACCCACCCTGCCCTCAGAGGTGACGACTTGGTGCTGTCTGAGGGGCCATGAGTGTCACTATGAGATACTGTCATTGCAGATAAGCAACCAGGGCTACTACATCCATGCTGACGAGGCTATACCAGGTGGCGTTCCATTGCATGGGAAAACTGCCAAGACAGGAAGGGCAGGGAGCAAAGGCCACGGGGTCATCAAGGTTGAAAACCAGTCCCCAGCTGATTCCAACAGGCTGCTCTTTCCCAGTTAGGGGTGGGTTAAGAGAGGCCTCCACTTAGGCTCCTGGCTCTCAATCCTGGCTTCTGGAGCAAGCAGTGTAAGGTTAGGTGTGGGTCTCCAAGGCAGGGGTGAGCACTTTCTCTTCCTCTGCGCTGTGCTCTCAGATCTCCTAATCTTGAAGGGGGACAGCAGCAGAGGAGGAAGCAGAGGAAGTGTGGGACAAGCACCCCCCAACAGGAGGCTGCTCAGAGGCCCAGTACCCACTGCTCACCATGTGCCGCATCTGCCTGAGCAGCCGGCAGAGAAGAGTCTGGAAGGACTACTGCAGCCTGGAACACCCCTGCCCCCAAGGTCAAAGCAGTCAGGAGCCCCAGGCTACTGTGGAGGCAAGGCAGACAGGAGAGGGAGCTCGGGGTGGCTGATGCTGAGACATCTGAGGGCCATGTGAGAGAAGGCTGGGAGTCCTCCCCTACTGCTTTCATTGTCCTGAGGCGTTTCTCTGCAGATCAAACTGAGAGAAAATACCTGCCCATTCGAGCCAGGCAGAGGACTGAGCATATGCCTCCCAAAGCCCACTCTGTGCTCTGAGAGTCCTCTGTCTAATCCAGTTCAGTCTCTTGAACCTTCAAATGGGCCACGTTCTGTCTTCCTCTCTTAACCATGAGCGTGAGACTCCTCTGCCCAAGCCTCCACTGGTCCCCACTCTCTACAGCAGAGGCTCAGATACCAGCGTGGGAAGATAAGGGAGGCCCCTTAGGTCTGGCCCTGCCATCTTCTGGAGGCTCAACCCCTACACCTGCTTCTCTCCACACCTGCAGGCCCCCAGAGTCCAGCAGCCCTGAGCCAGGCCCCAAGCCTTCTACCGCCTTGGCACAGTGGGGTCCTCTGTCCCCTGCATCTCCATGCCTGCAGGGGCTTTCCCACTCACCATAACCCACCTGCGCCCCCCAAGAAGCTTTCTGTGGCTCCCTCAAGCAGCCCATGGCCAGAGCCTTGCTTCTGTGTATAACGCTTCCTGTTTAGAATAATTAGAGTTTCTTCCCACTTACCTTAGGCCAAGTGTTGCTCTGAACAGTCCATGTGCCTCAAGTCACATCACTCACAGCTTCTGCCCTGCAGTTCTTTGGGGAGCATAAAGTGTTCTTCCCATGAGGGGCTTTGGTGGCCCTCGAGGGGGTAGGCTGGTGAGTGGGTGCTACTTCCTGCCACTGAGGGGGGATGAGCAGGGACAAACACTGAGCCAGAGGCCCAGGTCTCTTTCTTGCTTAACAGAGGCTGCCTTTGGGTTCTACTGGATACAGAGGCGCCTCCTCCTCTCAAGGCCTCCATTTCTTTAGCTGTCAAGTGGGATGAGCAACTGTGCTGTCAGGTCAGGAGGCTGTGGGCCGCAGCTCACCTGCGGAAATGCTCCATGCACCTAAGCACCTTCCCTAACAGCTGCAGGGGGAGGCGGGGAGGGGGAGGCTTCTGTCACGATTTTATTAACCGAGCCAGCTGGCAGCCGAGCTTCAACCGAGTGCTGTGTACTCACACATCTGATCTCTGTGAAATTCCAGCAAGGTCATGAACTGAGGAAAAAGCAAGCACGGTCCTACTGCACCTCAGACACCACGCAGACAGTGACGGCTGACGACACAGTGATGGCTGGAGCAGGAGCTTAGGCAGGGTCACTACACTGCCTTGCTCCCGCCTCTTTCCTTATCTGAGCCCCGGGTGCCTGAGAGCAGTCACCTTCCTGTCTACCTCCGTCTTGGGTCATCCATTTGTGGATGCTGGTGACAGGAAGTAGAGGATGGACCAAACAGGTCTGGAAACACGTCAGGAGAGAGGAGCCAAAGTAGGGTGTGGTCACAGGTGGGGGTGGTGTGTGTGTGTGTGGTGTGAATCTATCTCTACAGAGCTGGCTAACCCTGATCCTAACGGCCACCCCTGCAGTCCCTCGTGCCGGCAGCACGCTCATCTCCAGACTGCGTGCCTGCCATCATGCTTGGTGCCAGCACAGAATCACAGAAGCAGAGTCTGAGTTCCACTGGCCCAACAAGCCACCCCACCCAGGAGCCTTGGGAAGCCAGAGTGGGGCTGGGGCTCATTTAACACCAGCAGCTGGGGACAAATAACATCTGTGTCTCCAGGACACTGCAGACTGCCTACCCCCCCCCAAAATGTGGTAGTTCACAGCAGGTGGTTTGACAAGCTGACACTTCATTTTACTGGTTCATCCTGTATTGGTAAACAGTTCCCAGTTGGGCCCTGGGCAGCAGGTGCCCAGCAGAGTTAAGCTGAAGGCTGATTCTCTACTGGCCTCCGTCAAACCATCCCAAGTAAGCAAGTCACTGTGTGGGGAGACAAAGTGTCTGGAACCCAGTGTCAGAACCACTAGCCTCCTGCATGGAAGGCCTTCCTGAAGGCCTGTCCTCCCTGTACGGGGTTCCAATCCCTTTCATGGCCTGTTCCATGAGCAAGGTGATTGGCACAGTTCTGAGTTATTTATGGCAGACCTCATGCTCCTAAGACCTCAATGTTCTTTTTGTCCCTGCTCCTGGGCCTAGGCCTGACTTTGACAATGACCTGGTCTAAATGCTGGTGTCGGGAGTGTGATTGTGTGTGTGTGTGTGTGTGTGTGTGTGTGTGTGTGTGTGTGTGTGTGTGTGTGTGTGTTAGGTCAGAGGACAACCTTAACCTTAAGTGTCACTCCTCAGACATAACCGCCCCCTTTTTGAGGCAGAGTCCCTCATTGGCTTGGGGCTTGCCTAGGGGTGTACTACCACCACCTGGTCATACCCCACTTTTTAATGTGAGTTTTGGGGATTAAAAAAGTTCTTTGTGCTTGACCAAGCTATCCCTTCCGCCCCAGCTCCAAATATTAGTTTTGTTCCCTCTCCAAGCCACTGCCTCATGAACCGCAGTGATTACTACCACATGTCTATCATGGGTGACCAGCAAAGGACAAAGTGCTGCTGGAGAGCCTGGTACAGGCAGACCAGAGGCACCGGCCCCACCTGAGGTTAACGGGGAAGGACACAGACAACCAGCTGCTCTATGAGCCTCTTGGAGACCACTTTAGCTCTGGTTGTGAGCCCAGCCTTTAGTGGCTGAGTCATCTCCCCAGCCCTCTTGGAGACCACTGTAGAGAACCAATTCTGCCCTCGGGGCCACACTATCATCTGTGTCCTTCAGGACCCAGGCCTGTTGCTTGGGTATGTCACCCCCTCGAGACAGTGCCAGGCCAAGGCACGTAGCCCCAGTTACCTGAGCTCCCACTGGTCTTGTTACCAAGAGAACAGGATAAATATGTTTTTATACTAAAAATAAACTACATTATTAAAGTCATGAAAAGTACTCATGGCAACAAAAATTTTACTTTTTAAAATGATCCCTCTTAGTTTCAAGGAAAAGTTATAGAAATAAAGAAGAAATTTTGACTTTTGAAGCCCAGGCATATAATATAGACCTCCTCAGGAGCCCAGCATCCATCCCTTCCCTGGTTCTAGAAACAAAGACTGCCTGCCATTCCCAGTCCCCTTGGGACTTCAAGTCCCCAGGCCCTGCCTAGAGCCCGGTTTCCCAGCAGCCTGTATTTCTGGCTGGAACAAAAGAACTGCCCATCTCAGGGCGTGTCTGGTACTTCTCCCTGGCAACCTCCACCAAGAGTTCCTCCATATTCCCTTCTGCACAGTAAGACACAATAAAGGATCACAGACAGGAAGACAGACAGACAGGCAGGCAGACAGGCAGACAGACACATACACACACAGAGACACAGATACACAGACACACACAGACAGACACACACACAATGTCCAGGATAGTAGTCCCCTATTTATGGCTTTTGCTATTTTATCTAACCTCTCGCTTCCCTCCATGGTTCTGCCCATCGATTTTAGTATTTATATGGAGACCAGGCAGCCCTGTGTGTCCAGCAACAGTGAGAGACACTGAATGGGGAAAGTGGGTGGGGAGTGCAGGCTGAATGCAACATACATCTATCTCTCTTGGGTCTGCCAAGGATGGTCTGCAGTATCAGGGCAACATGGACCAATTTTAGAGGGTGCTGTGTGTAAGAAAAGGACAGGAGGTTATCTTGTTACATTTTAAAATGATTTATAACTATTTAGGGACTATAAATAATGGCGGATGCTATTACTCAAAAGCTGGTAGTCACTACAGGGCACAGTCAGCACACTCCAGTTTCTTTTCTCTCTACTGGAAAATTCTATTGTATCTATCTTTGGCACTACTGATGCCATTTTTCTGTTGCGCTGCATACAGGTTAACCTTCAAGTCTCTGGTCTGGATGTGGTTTGGCCCTCATGTAGTAGTGGGTCTGTTTAGAGGTGGAGCCAGGGGACTTAGCTCAGATGATAGAGTGCTTACTCTAGCATGCATGAGGTCCTGGATCCAATCCCTGGCACTCAGGAGGCGGAGGTAGGAAGGCTCAAGGTCAACCTCAGCTCCACAAGGAGTTCAAAGCCACTGAGGCCTATGAAGACCCTTGCCCACCACCCTATCCCCCCCCCCCGACTCCCACTCAACCCTCCACACAAATAAATAAGGCAAGAAACCTATTAAGAGGTTTCTGATGCACTACAGCTTGGCTGGGAAAGGATGATGAAGCTATCTAACTTCCTGAGGTAATGTGACCATGCTCTCATAATCACTCCCACCACAGTGATGTCATCAGTTAGGACAGCCTCACCAGAATTCAGTCACTTGCCAGCACCTTGCCCTTGACTCTTCAGGGTGTGAGCTAAAGAAGCCTGCTTTCCTTACAAAGCTAGCCTGACTGGGGTGCTTCACTGCAGGAACAGCACAGTGATATATACTCAACATAGTGTCTATGTGAGTCTCTCGCACACGCTTCTTTAAACAAACAGAAATCAAGGGATCTCGGTCTGTCCCTAACACCCAAGGTTCTCTTGTGCTAGGGAGGGAGTAGGGATAGAGAAAAGAGGATAGAAAAACTAAGATGGACAACTGAGGCACAGAGCAGCTTGGCCAGTTAGTCTAGGTCCCCAAGAGATCTGCTCTGGTCTGACATGTCCTTTCCTGCCCCTGGTAGGATGGAAGCTCCCCCATATTTCTTCACAGATACAAATGGAGTTGGGGATCCTTGAGGATCTCAGGTGACTGGGCATGACCATGGCACATCAAGTGTCCCTGGTAAGACGCTCTGGCAGGAGGAAGTGGCAGGCGGGGGGGGGGGGGCGGGTGAAGGGAGCTATACAAGGCCGCCTTGACTCCTTCGCTGTCAATCTGCTGACGGGCCATCAGCAGATCTCACACATCAAGGATGGCACCATCTTCAAATCAAGATATGTGGTGAGCACACACAGCCCACAGGCTGGGGGAGGCAAGCAGCAGATGACTAAGACACCGTCCTTTACAAGTGCTCTGGTCACCCACTAGGTGCTTAAGACTCCATCAGATTTGGGTACCCCCAAAGGTTAATAAACATCTTAAAATTCTTAGCTGAGACATCAGAAGAGGGGGTCATGGGATGGCACGTGATCAGTTATTTTTTCAAATGCTCTTTTTTTTTTAAATCAAAGCTGTGCCCATTTGTGGGAAGACAGGCCTGGGAGTTGAGAGGAGGAGGAAGCTTCTGGAAGGGCAGCAGGCAATGCCATGCTAGTAAGGGGCGGTTGTGTGCTGGCGAGTCGGAGGGCTGCAGGGAGCAGGGCTGTGGGCCTGTGGGCAGCTGGTCCTCAACCCTTAATAGGAGAGGAACTGGAGGAAGTGGGGGTCAGTCTCTACTGGGTACCAGCAACGCGGATCCCTCAGAGTCACTCTTGACTTCCTGCAGAGCAGGTTAAGGAAAGGGGAGTAGGGGGGTTTCTCCAAAATCTACTCCTACTCCTTGCACTCAGGCCTACAGAGGCACAGGCTGGCTTATTAGCTCAACCCGGGAAAGCAGACAGCTTGCTTCATGTCCGTCCACTCTTCCTTCTCTCCTCACCACACACACCAAGATGTGCATGGTGAGGTCTAGATGCCCTTGAAGGCTCTGGTAGCTTGGGAGGAAGACAGAAACCCTGGAGGTCCACTCCCCCCCAGACACCTGCTCCTGTCTGTCTTTCTGGATGCTATCAAATGTCGCAGACCCTCTTGTGTGTCACCACCATCGCCATCCGTGTTAGGATTAGTTAGGAAGACCCAGAAAGCTACCTGAGCACCAGTAGAACTGCATGACCTACCTGATGCAAGGAAACACCTCACTGGAGGCCCACAGCACCTGCCCAGGATGCTACCCCACGTGGGGCTGGCACTGCCAGCCAGACTGCAGTCCATAGGCCATGTGACACCATTCACTCGGCTGTCACACTCTCTTCCAGGTTGGAGGTATGTTCCGGGGAGGGGGCATTCAAAGGCTTTCTATTTGAACCAGTTCCTTGGTACCTCTGAAGGCTTCGTGCCTACCTGTGACTGACTATCTGCCCCCAGCGTATCTTCTTCCTTACCCTGCTCCAAGTCTGCCACTCCTCTTTGGAATGCAGCTATCTCTGCCCACCAGTCTAGAGGGTTATCACCACAATGCCGGAACAGAGATCAGGAGACCCGTGTCCTTCCCCCATCACCAGCCAGCAGACGCAGCTCAGACTGGCAGGCTTATGCTTCCGAGTTCAGCTGGCTCAAGCGCCCTGGTATAGAGGGCAAGGGGCCTCCTTGATCACCTCCTGATCAGAAGGGATCAGGGTTTGGATCAGACCCCAGGAGCCTCCCTCCACAGCACAGGCTGCAGAGGATGCTAGCAAGCAAAACTGTAGATAGCCAAGGGCTACAATGGTAGTAATTCCATACTGCCAGGCTTGGTGATATACATAACCTCTGCAACTCATAGATGCCAAAAGCTCTGTAAACTCACAAATGACACAGCTAAGTGGAAGGAACTATCCAGGGGCTTTGGGCTGTCTGCCAGAAGGGACCAAGGTGGCCAGTAGTCAATCTCACTCATGGGCCATGTTCCAAAGGTCCATGAACCCTACCCTCAACCAACTAGTTCAGCATTCCGACCAGGTCACCCAAACCACCTATCCCTGAGCCCATATTCCTTCTCAAAGAAGTTCCGGATGCAGCTTCCCCCATCGAAGGTCATCTTATTTCCCAGGGACATGCTAGTGAAAACTGGCAGACTGGAAAAGGAAGGTGGATTCCTGCTCCCAAAGTGTTCACAACTCACAATGGGTCTCCAGGCAAGCCCTCCCCACTCCTCCCTGGAGCTCCCGTTCCACACAAGCATGGGTGTAAAGGTAGACTCTCATTTTGGGGACTTCAGACCTGTAGGGGATTGGAAGAAGTCTCCACAGGGGTTCCCACCCATCAGCGCTGCTTCTAAGGGAGCCCAGAGTTTTCATTCAAACTCACCACATATGATTCTTTATGGAACTGTGTTCAGCCGCATAATAAACAAATATTCTTTGAGACTCTAGCATAGTCCAGGCACTGGGGAAAACATGAGGCACAAGGGCTCCTTCAAGCCACCCACTTTTCAGAGACAGAAACTGAGTGTCCAAGAGGCCTCAAATTAGGCAAAAGACAACCTCAAGGCTGCTGTATACCTGCAGGTTCCCTCCTAGGGCTGAGGTGTGCCCAAATGCTTTCCACACAGCAGGGAACGGAGGTGTCCTCTGTGACACTGGGCGCTACAAAGGACTGGAAATCAGATCCAGCTGACTACCTAGCTGGGCTGGTCTCGATGTGAAATGTCCCAGGACAGGCAACCACTTCTTCCGAACCGATCCCAAGCCTCCATCTCAGGTACTGAGCATCAACAGACGGAAGGTGGCCATGTGACCCCCCACAGCCCACGGGCACACGTCATAGCTGCACTGTGCCTGAGCCCACCAGGTCCTCCCACGGCCTTCCTTCTCCTGGCCTCCAAACCAGCTAACAGGAGATCCCGCCCCCTGGGGATCCCCTTCTCCTCCAGCAGAAATAAATGCTCAGAGCCCAGCTTGTGTCTGTAAGCCCCTGGATGAGGCTCCTGGATCGCCGAGGTTCTCATGGAACCACACCTTCATACAGGTATCAGAGGGGTCGCTGCTCTTCAGTCTGGGCTTCCCACCTTGGGCCAGCCTGGGTTTCACATACTTGGGGTGGGGAGACTCCTGGGCAGCAAAGAAACCCTTAGTCTCTCCCTCCTTGGCTCTGGCTGGCTGTCACGGTGACCTCCCCTCCCCCAAGAAGGGCGGTGAGCTGGGAGATGGGGGTGGGAGAATCCACCGGCTTCACTGATGCTCTCTGGAGGGGGCAGGGAAGCCAGGCAGGGCGTGTCGCTTAGGCCTTTCTCTGCCCAGTGCCAAGCTCCCTGATATGAGATGCCTCTGTACCATCCCCCAAGTCACCTGCTAAAGAGAGAATCTTCACTCTCATGGTCCACACCCCGAGCCCCAAAGAGGCTAATGCATTAGTGAAGGACAGTGGGTCTAGAACCTTCTGCCCAGTCAAATGTAAGCCAGGGGAGCTGAGTGCTCTGTTCCCCTATCAACTGCACCCACTCTTTTTGAAAAGGGACAGGTGTCGTGTCCTCTATTCCTCAGCGGCCATCTGCTCCAGGGCTAGATATGTCCTTTCCCCTGGTTCCGGGGAGGGTTTACAGGGAACCCCTCGGGCGCAACCTGATGGGGTGGGGGCAACTAGTCCCCAGCCCCACCTCGTTCTCCCAAGAGAGGCTCCTGTCCCTTAGCCCACACCCTTGCCGGCACCCAGACACCTGCACCGTGCTCCGCAGCCGGTGCCGCAGTGCGAGCTAGTCAGCGAGCCCGCGAGCCCGGCGCCTAGAGCCACTGAGCCAGCCGCCGCCCTCGGTCCTCCCGGAGGCACCTGCACAGGGTACCCCTATCCAGATCCCATCCTCACCCTCATCCTCTGACCCCAGAACCGCCTCCATCCTTTACTCCGGGTTCTCCCCAGCCCGGCCCCACCCGAGCCGGCCCCATTTCCCCATCTGCATCTCGTTCCTCCTCCGCTCGGGCGTGGAAGGGCCTTGGTGAGCCGGGGCTGGGAGGGTCCCCAGTGGGGTAACTGAATGGGCGGCATGGGGAAAAGACTCGGCTCCGAGCCGAGAGAATAAGCCGAGTACTCACCGCTCTGCTCCCCCAGGAACACCAACTTGAATTTTCGCAGCGGGTTCCCAAAATCTCCCCCTGCGGACATGGTGCTGGCAGCTGGGGCCCGGAGAGGAGGAGGAGGAAGCGGCGAAGGAGCAGGGAGGGGAGAGTAGGAGGGCGAGGGGAGGCGGCGGGCGGTGCGGGAGCCTGAGGGGGAAGGGTTGGCTTCGCGCGCCCCTGACTCCCCAGCTGCGGCCCGGCCCCGGCCTGCGGCTGCGTGTCCGACGGCGGAAAGGGAGGAGGCTGGGTGCGCGGCGCAGCCGAGGGCGGCGCTGGCTGCACGGGCGACAGTCGCGCTGTGGACGCCCGAAGCACGGCGCGGGCAGCTAGGCACGGGTGGAGCGGGGCGAGGGACCGAGCTGGGCGGAGGAGCGCTCTCCCGAGCAGCGCCACGCGCCCCCCTCCCGCCCGCCTGCTCCGCCCGCGCCTGCGCTCTGCGAGCTCCCTTGCCTCTGATGTCATGCGGGGCTCGTGGGCTTGCAGGGCTTGGGGGGCGTGCGCGCCAGCCTCCCCCTGCCCCACCACGCAGCCCGCCCGGGAGAGCCACCTCGCCTTGTGTCTACGAGAGGTGCCCCCCTCGGAGCGGCTCGCTGGGCCTAGCTACTTCTATTCCTCTCACCCACCTTGAAAAAAAAAAAGACACTACGTGATCTGGGGGGCTTTTGCTTCTGGTCTTTGACACCTAATGCGGGTCCCTTCCTCCGTCTCAGACACAGATACGCAAAGCAGTGGTCGGGCAGGGTGGGGCGGTAGGAAAGGGCCAGTGCGTGGTATAGTGGTCAATAGGAAGATGTGAAGATACCTGGTGCAGACGGGGGTGGGGGTGGGGGGGAGGTTCCTCTGTCGCCCCTGGTGGCCTCTAGCTCGCCCTCCCATCTAGGTCCAGACTCTTTATGGGGAGGGGCTGTGGTTGTTCGCAGCAGGTCTGGCCAGTGGGAGAGATGATGGATGCCCTTACAGGACCTACTTACAACAAACCACTGATTTGAATCCTAATCTGCTCTGATGGAAGCCAGCTCCACTAGCTCCAGGATAGTGCCCAGCCTTTTTTTGACCCTGAGACTACCAGCCTACACTCTTCTGCTCAACTATTTAGGTTTGTTTGTATAATGAGCTCCTCCTATTCTCCTCTACTTGCTGGGCACACACAGCAAGGTGAAAGCAAAGGGCGGACCCCAGAATAGAACTAGATGCTCTCCCAGGACAGCCCAGTCTAAAACATCCAGTTAATAGAGGCTTTACGAAGTCCCCCTCTTTCTGTCTTGCTGCCCACTGGCCTTGACCTCTGGCCATTCAGGGGATGCTTTTTTAGGAACGTTTGGAATGTGTGGTGTGTGTTACACAAGGAGAGCCAGGAGTAAAATGCACCCCAAACCTGCAGTAAATTTGTGCATTTACCCAGTCTGTACCCTCTAGAGTTTCCCACCGCTTGTTAAACCTCACAGTAAACTCCATGGAAGCAGCCGCTGAGGCTCCACCTGGAGTCCCAAGGATCTCACTCAGAGCTTCGGTAATAGTCACTGAAAGCTTAAACTAATGT
Source organism: Mesocricetus auratus (assembly GCF_017639785.1). Classification (NCBI taxonomy): domain Eukaryota; kingdom Metazoa; phylum Chordata; class Mammalia; order Rodentia; family Cricetidae; genus Mesocricetus; species Mesocricetus auratus. Next base: position 41,342,175 of record NW_024429267.1, on the reverse strand, counting down.
CTAGAACGTAGATCATTGTAACCGTTCTATTCTCACCTTCTTCTTTGGCTTGGAGGCCCCGTGGCCGGAGATCATGCCCCTGGGATATAAACATGCTGTTGTTTGGCACCAGACGGGATAACTTTCCCAGGTTTCACCCAACTTCTGCCCTGAGTTTACTGCCATCCCAGGATCACCAAGCAAGGGCTGAAGAAAGTTCTGGCACATGTGTTCAACCCGCTGTCCACAGGCCACATGCCATGCAGGATAACACAATATTGTAATCATATGTAAAACACTGTGAGATATTGGAGTGGGGTTTTTAACTTTTTTTTTTTTTGCAGTTTGTTGTTGTTGTTTCTGTTTCCTGGTTTTCCAGTGTGAAGTTTGTAGATGACAACATTGTGTCTCAATAGCAGGAGGTTAGGCATCCCTACAAATACTCCTAAGCTCATCAATAGCAGGAGGTTAGGCATCCCTACAAATACTCCTAAGCTCATCAATAGCAGGAGGTTAGGCATCCCTACAAATACTCCTAAGCTCATCAATAGCAGGAGGTTAGGCATCCCTACAAATACTCTTAAGCTCATCAATAGCAGGAGGTTAGGCATCCCTACAAATACTCCTAAACTCAGTCCTCTCTGCCTATGAGCTAAAGGCCAGGGGACGTCAAGGCATCCAAGGAGGTCACATTCTCCACCTCATACCTCCTCGATGGTACTGTCTTCCCCACACTCTCTTATGCTGGCCTGAAGACATCATTGAGACAAGAGAAAGCAAGTTAAGATATGACAGAGAAAGCATGGTCTTCTGGGCGAGGCTAGCTGTTCTGATTATTTGACCCCATACCTTTCTCTCTTAATTTCTGGTCCTTCACATGCAAGTAGGGTGGACATTTGGAAAGGAGGAATGGGGCAGAGGACCCCTGGGCACCTCTGAGCCTCCAAGTCCAACTGGGGTAACCATGGACCAGAATATATTGTAGGATTCTTCCAACTATGATTCTTCTAGGTCAGATGAAGAAAGCTGGGTTGCTTGGGCAGGCCTCAGCTCACACAGTGTGGTCTTCATGCTGTGGGAATCTTAGCTTCAGATACTAAGAGTCTGCTGTATTCCAAATCTCTCTCCTACATTTTCATCCCTTTGTCTCTTAGGGGTATTTTTTTCCTCAGATATCTGACATTCCCATGATATAGAAAAAATAGCCACTGTATTTCTTAACATGGCAACCCCAGTAGAAAGAGTTTCTTCTGAATAGCATCCTTCTGGACCATTTGTTGAGGGACAAGGAACATAGAAAGAAACCATCACCACTATGAACACACCTAACATTTCTGATGTCCCTGGGGGCTTCCTTCCCTTTATTCCTTCCTCAGCCCAGAAACCCCAAACTATGACTTTTCTTCCCACTGTCTAGATGTGCCTCTTAACACTTGCACTTCTTTTGAGTCTTTTGAATTCATATTTTAAACTCTGTCTTATGATTTGCACTTTCCTTCTCCTTATGTTCCCAGGGCTCCCGTCAATGCACAGAGCAGAGATCCTGTCATTCCCACGACTGTTTAGTATTCCACTGTCTGCCCCAATTCTGAAACCATTTTCAGTCAAATGTGTCCAGTTTTTAAAGTTTGAAATAATTTTAGACTAACATAGAGGTTTCAAAAAATAGTACAGGATGTTTCTGTGTTCATCCAACAGTCCCACGATAACATCTTACATAACCACAGTACCTTAGCAGAGTCAGAAAATTAACCTTGGAAAATGCACCCAGCCTTCTTTCTGCTTGGCAAATGGTGCAGACAGGATTGCTCTCCTCCTGTTTCCTGGTGCACCTGTGAAAAGATTTCAAGGATATGCATAGAGGAGCTACATTGGGGGGGGGTAGAACCTAATGTATGTTATCTTTACACTAAAGACCATTATCAGAGCCTATAGCTACTCCCCTCCCCATATTTATTCATGTTCTTCAAGAAGGTCTTGGCTCTTTGCCCTTGGCCATTTATGTAAAAATGTACTACAAATTACTCTTTATTTGGAAGTCTCGAGAGGATAGGATAAAAGGTAGATTATTGAATTAACTTTAAACTAAAAATCAACTATTAATCTCAAATATTTTACATTGGTATGGATTTTGTATATTGATAAAAATTTAAGGTTATTTTCATCTCTACACTTGTTTAAGGCTGTGTACCTATCCAGCTTATTTAAAATGCAATGTATAATTAAGAAATACAGGTTAATAGTTAGTCATCTATAGTAATCAAACTTGTAGTCATGTTAGGTGTATATATATATATATATATATATATATATATATATATTTGGTTTTTCGAGACAGGGTTTCTCTATTGTTTGGAGGCTGTCCTGGAACTCTCTCTGTAGACCAGGCTGACCTCAAACTCACAGACATCCGCCTGCCTCTGCCTCCCGAGTGCTGGGATTAAAGGCATGCGTCACCACCGCCCGGCAGGTATATTTTTAAGGTTAAACAGGTGGTCTTCAAACACTTCAGAGACCTATAGAATATGGCATTTAAGATGTTTTTTAATAACATGAGGCTTTTCATGACAGACATGTCTGCTCCTAGCAGCACCAATTTACTTCAAAAAAGGATGATGGGCATCAAAGAATTTCCATATGGAGTTTGTTTTTATTGTGGCTAAGTTAGTAACTAGGCAAAAAACTGCCCTTGCCTCGACTGCTGACAGTATGCTGTCCAAATAGAAAGGCAGGACACAAAAGGTGACTGCTGAACTTTGCCAAGGTGGAAGTCATTCAAAATTCCTGCTTCATAGAAAAGTCTGTCAGATATGCTAGACCTGTAGGCCCAAGATGGATGCCCCAGTGCTGCAGAGAAATCTTGGGTGACTGTCCAGGCAACCAGCTACTTCTGTCGTTTCTATAGTTTTGAAGATATTTGCTCTGAACTTCTTGTCACTTAGGCAATATTATATCCTTCTCGGGTCTCTGATGGAGTTGAACATGAGATAGTTATAGTTACAGTTTTCTTTGTTACCAAAATCAGAAAAGAAACTCACAACAGAGGTATAAAGTGTATAAGGTTGAGAGACAAAAGCTAAAATTGTTTATCTAAGAAAATGTTTTGAAGCATAAAAAGATAGTTTGGGGTTGGTAATACAAGTTAGGATAGAAAGTAAATTAGGTACAAAACTTTGGACTCACCAAAATAGGATAGATAATAGAGTAGTTTCTTTGAATTTGCCAGATACAAAGGGATTGGACATTGTGAATATAATCCTTACTTGATAATTGCTCTTACTGTATGTAGTTTTACTGTGTTAGAGTTAAAACCTTTCCTTTTTATTTAGATAAAAGGGAGAAATATTGGGGGACATTCAATCACACTGTGAACCCTGAGTTTGGATTTGCATTAATTAAATAAAATTAACCTTGGGTCAGGAGGCTGCATTAGCAAATGTTGAGTGAAGCCTTTTCCTTGCCAGCTGCTTTGGTTTTCCCCACCAGTCGCCTGGGCTCTGCCACGTTGTAGTCCCCAAATAACACACAAGACACTGTATTAATTATGAAGCTGTTGGCCTTGTTTGTTTCTTACTGGCTACCTCTGACTTAAGTATTTACCCCATAATTGTTAATCTAAGTATTTATCTTACCAGAGAAAGGGTCCGGACTTCTTACCCCTATGGCAGCTACATCGTGACTCCCTGTATTTCTCCTTCCCAGAATACTCCTGGACTCCTAGTCCCACCTATCTTGCTTCCCTATTGGCCAACAGTGCTTTATTAACATATACACAGGACTTGCCCATCAAGCAACTAGTTGACAGAAAGTAATCAAAGAGCATCTAGAAGAGAGACACAGAAAGTATTAGGGAGGGATTTTGAGTAGCACAGATTTTTGTTGTTGTTTTAGCTGAGAAGAACGACAGACTTTTGGGGAGATGCCAGCAAAGTGAGCTGTGTGTGCTAGCAGGTTTTCACCCCAGCCTTTGAATCTCAAGTCCTAGTTATAAAGTAGAATGATAGTAATTTAGTTAAAGCTACCTTTAGCGGCAGTAACAGAGCTGCAGCCTGAGCACCAGGTCACTACCCGATTGTAACTGTGGTGTTACAATTGCTGGCTGAAATAAACAGTAGATTAAGGTGCAGCCACTGTGCAGAAGATAAAACAACAGAAGTCGTTATAGGTTCATAAACAGTTGCAAGCAGCCGGGCATTGGTGGCGCATGCCTTTAATCCCAGCACTCAGGAGGCAGAGGCAGGCGGATCTCTGTGAGTTTCAGGGCAGCCTCCAAAACAATACAGAGGAACCCTGTCTTGAAAAACAAAACAAACAAACAGTTGCAAGCAAGACAGACCTTGTGGGTCCTTTATCTTCCCCCCACTTCTACCAGGGCTGCATCTTGCAAGTTCATTGTCACAGCCTGTATATTGGCAACCAGGGAAAAAACATTCCCATGACCAGGAGGACTCTCCTGTGCCTGCTTTCCTCACACCTGCACCTCCTTTCTCACTGTCAATCACTGAACTATTTCATTCCCTTAAACTCATCATCTCATGAAATCACAGAGTGTGTAACTTTGGAAGACTGGTTTTTTCCATTCATGGTAATTCCATGGAGATTCTCAAGTTCCTGTTTGTACCGGTAGTTTACTTCATTTATTGCTGAGAGATATGTCAAGGTGTGGATGATAGTGGTTTTTTTATTCCCTCACCCAGGCAGGATGCCTGCTTTCTTTGCATTCTTTGAATACATTACTTTGTTAAAATAAATTGTTCTTTTATATACACGTAATTTAACCTTCTCAAATTTGGGGATTTTTTTTGGCCTATGTTTGTGAGTGATGTTCACCTGCAATTTTTTTTTCTTATAATGCCATCAATTTGTTTGGGTAACAGAGTCATGTTGGCCTTACCAAATGAACTGAGAAGTAAAGGAACTCATCAATTTCTGGCAAGAGTTTGTGTAAAATTTGTATTACTTCTTCAAAAGTTGGATGGAGGACTGGAGAGATGACTTAGTGGTTAAGAGTATTTCCTGTGCTTCCAGGCAGCTCATGACTAGCTCCAGGGGACTTTGACCCCCTCTTCTGGCCTCCATGGGCACTCACATACATGTGGCATACACTCACACAGACACACATAAAGTTGTTGTTTCTTTTTTTGTTTGTTTGTTTGTTTGTTTGTTTTTTGGTCTTTTGAGCCATGGTTTCTCTGTGTAGCCCTGACTGTTCTCTGTAGAGCAAACTGGCCTCAAGCTCAGAGATCCACCTGCCTTTGCCTCTTGAATGCTGAGATTAAAGGTGTGAGCCACCACCACCCAGCTAAGTTTTTTTTAATGGAAAAAATTTAAGTTGCAGGGAATTAACTAATGAAGCCATTTTTATTTTCTTTATGGGAAGATTTTTTTTAAATGCCAACTCAGTTCCTTTAGGAGACATTAGGCTCTTCACGGTATCTGTTTGTTTACTTGAGGGAACACCAACAGTTAGTGTCTTTCAAGGAATTTTCCCACTTAAGCCATACAATTTATGTGAAGTTATTTGTAATGTTGTCTTATTAATCTTTTAATTCTGTAAACTCTCTAGTGAAATGCCTCCTGTTCCAGATATTGACAGTTTATGTCTTTCTTCTTCCCTGCCCCCCAACGTTCTGTCTAGAGGTTCATTGATCGCCTTAATGCACTTTTGATTTATTGATATTATTTGTAGGTTTATCTTTTGTGAGTCTTGTGTGGACAGTCAGAGCTTCTGTGAGCTCATGAGTGCAGTGGCCCAGTCATATGCAGAAGGCACTGTTTTTGGCCTCTGGGTCTTACAGTCTTTCTCCCTCTTCTTCCATGATGTTTGGAAGAAGGATGTCAAACACATCACTTTGAAGCCATAACCTTTGTGGTGGATTGAGTGAGAATGACCCCATAGGCTCACAGATTTGAACTCTTGGTATCTGGTTGGTGGAGTTCTTTGGGAGGTTATGTAATCCTTGGAAGGTGGGGCCTTGCTAGATGTATGTCAGCTGGGCCAGGCTTTCAGAGTTTATAGCCTTCCCCCATATCCAGTTTATTCTCTCTGCTTAGGGTTGAAGACACAAACTCCTACTGGGGTCACCAGCTGCCATGCCTCTTACATCACTGTGGACTGTCCCTCTGGAACTGTAAGCTAATAAAAAGCTTTTTTTTAAATTTTGTAAAGGTAAAAAACCCTTCCTTTTCCTGCCCTCACCCCCATAGGCTCATGATTATATAAGATATATTTATCCCAACATTAAAGAGCCCCATAGTCTTTAAAGTTTCAACATTTTTAAAGTCTGAAGTCTCTTAACTGTCAGCTCCTATATAATTAAAAAAACAAGTTACACACTTCCAACATATAAAGCCACAGAGTAAATATATTTAAACATGGAAGAACCAGGTCATAGTAGAGAACAATCACACCAAAGCAAAACCAAAATCCAACAGGGCAAATAGAAAATCCTGCAGCTTCCTATCCAGCATCTGGAGCTCATAATATAATCAGCTAGGCTCCAAAAGGCTTGGATAACTAGAGTTCTCCAACACTGCCCCCACCTGCAACACACACGGATTCTCTCTAAGCCACCTCACACCATGCCTGCAGCTCTCCTTGACAGATGTCCCACAGTCCTGACATTTCTGATACCCTGGAGGCTCCATTATAACTGAGGTCTCCCTTCCACAACTTCACGAAATGGCCTCTTAGTATCTCTGCTCAAGAACACCACCCCACTACACACTGCCAGCCCTCAGCTGCTCATCAAGGGTCTCTAAATTTCATATCCTCCATCTGTCAGATTTTCCCACTAGCTTGGCATGGAGCTTGGTACCCTTGAACCAGTCACATCAGCTTCTGTGTGCTGGCCTTGGGGAAGCACTTTCTTAGGCAGCTACTTTCAAGGAGCAGGGAACTCTGAAGCTGGCTTTCCCCCTTTAAATGAATTTTTATCTTCACAAGATGGAGACCCCTGTGTGTGAGGATTTTACCTTCAGGACACTTTTCTTGGCATTGTGATCTAAAATAAACCCTGTTCTGGTTAAATTTCTATTGCTGTGATAAATGCTATGACCAAAAGCAACTTGAGGGGAAAGGTTTATTTCACCTCACAGACTACAGTCCATCCCTGAGGGAACTCAGGCCAGGAACCCGGAGGCAGGGACTGAAGCAGAGGTCATGGAGGAGCATTGCTTACTGACTTGCTCCTCGTGGCTTGTTCAGTCTGCTTTTTTATAGAATTTAGTACCACCTACCCAGAGTTAGTACTGCCCACAGTGGGCTGGGACTTGCCCACATCAGTCAATCAAGAATATGACCCACAGACTTGCCTATGAGTTAGTATGATGAAGGCCTTCCCTCTGCTCCTAATTCCAGATGACTCATCTTGGCTCTGGGTGACAAAAAACTAGTCAGCACAAACCCTTTACCCTTTAAATTGGTTTTATCAGAGTATTTTATCACAGTAGCAGGAAAATAAACTAAAACATGGTTATACTAATAATTTACAATAGAGCTAGATTTGCCTATCAGCCTGCATTCCACTTTGGGCTCTCTTGATAGCCTAGTTTGCATGTGACATTTTCACACAGTAAAACTACTTATTGTAACAATTCCTACAGATTTTTGAGTTATATATACACTGTTACAGCATCACACAGAACAGTTCTCTGAGTCCCTCTCTCACTCACAACAATGAATACATCCCTTCTCTCCAGTCTCACGCAGCTACTGACCTGCTTTCCATTCCTATGGCTTTGTCCTTCCCAGAATGTCAGACAAATGGGATCATTCAATACATAGCCTTTGGGATCTATTTTATCTCACTTAGGAAAATTGCTTAAGCTTCACCCATTTTGTGGAATTGCTAAATTGTTCATTACTTTTTATTGTTGGTCATATTTCATTATTTAGATATGCTATTGTTTTTTCTTAATCTGTTTATCAATTACAATACAGCTTTAGTGTTTCAGTTTGGAGAAATTATAAATAAAACTGCCATCAACATTCACAAACAGACTTTGGTGTTAGCATATATCTTCAGGCCAGTGGCATGGGTGCCCAGGAGAGAGGGTTCTCTATCCTATGGCTGACTTTGAAGAGGCTTCTGAACTGTTCTGTGTTTTTCATACAAATAGCACAACTCAAACATCAAAACCGTGTAAAATATTTTCTTTTTAAACAAATTCATAATTTTTATGGATTATAGTTTGCTCTTACTGTTGCATTACATAACTTATTGTATCATTGTGTCACAGGTTTTTCTACAATTATGCATAAGCACTTCGTGTTTCTAGTCAGTGCTAATGGATTAACTCAGCATGAATTTATTTATGATTTATGTATCGGTCTAATCTTATAATATTATATTCAGATAATATAGGTTCAGTGGGACCTATATAAGTTGTAAGTACTAATGAAATTGTATTTCTAGTCTAGAAAGTAACTGTATGGGGGTTGGGGAAATGGCTTAGTGGGTAATAAAGCTTGTTGTGTGGGCTACCATGAGAACCTGAGTTCAAAAGCCCGGAACCCACATAAAAAGCCAGGTGTGGTCACATGAACCTGGAAATCCCTCCACTGTGAGGGTAAGGAGACAGGAGGATATTGGGGTTTGCTTTCTTCCAGCCTAGCTCCAGGTTTAGGGAGGGACCCTGTGTCAAGGGAATACAATGGAGAGTGATAGAACAGGGTATCTGACATCTTTCTCTGGCTTCTGTGTACACACACAGGCACATGCAACCGTACATACGTGCATACAACACACATGATCTCATATACACGACACACTAATTAATTAAAGAGAAAACGAGCATGCAAAGCTTTACGTACAAAATGGAAGTGTAAGTGTAGAACCCAGTGGATGGAGACAGCAGTGCTGTGACCAGAACAAAAGACAGACGCCAGGGGCTGTGGAGATGGCTCAGTCAGTAAAGCCCTTGCTGCACAAGCATGGGGACCTGACTTTGATCCTAACAACCACAAAAAAGCTGGGTGGGCATGGCGCTATGCAAGGCTCAGTGCAGAGGTGGTGGTGGGTAGATCCTGGTCCTCGCTGGCCAGCCAGTCCAGCCAGACTGATGAGCTTCAGCTTCAGTGAGAGACCTGTTTCAAAAAATAAAACGGAAGTCGATCAAGGAAGACACCCAATGGTGACTTCCGATCTACACACACACAGACATGCATGCTTGTGTGTGTACACACACAAGCACACCACACACACAAGCACACACACACACACAAGCACACCACACACACAAGCACACCACACACACAAGCACACCACACACACAAGCACACACACAAGCACACCACACACACAAACACACCACACACACACACAAGCACACCACACACACAAGCACACCACACACACAAGCACACACACACACAAGCACACCACACACACAAACACACCACACACACAAGCACACACACAAGCACACCACACACACAAACACACCACACACACACAAGCACACCACACACACAAGCACACCACACACACAAGCACACCACACACACAAGCACACCACACACACAAGCACACACACACACACACAGTCACACAAAGATGAAAAGAAACTGGAGGAAGTTATATGTAAATGTCATAATGACAGCAACTATAACCTGTTAACAGCATACAATAACAAAAAGTAAAAACCTGGGTAAAAATGAGACAAGAGTCATAGATATTTTCAACTATTTCTGAATTTGCTAGGATTCTCATTACAGGCCAGGAAGAAGTAGTGAAATTATTGTCCTGAAAGCAGAATTGAGGGTACAATACATTTCCCAATATCCAAGTTGTAATTTTGACCAAATAAGATAACTGGATATTTCATCCAAATAACAGCACTTTATATGGAGAAATGGCAAAAACAAATCCTTATTTTAGTTATGGAAATCATACTTAAAATATGAAGACAAGAAAGATACTTTACAAATTGAACTTCAGTTAAGGTAAACCTGATAATGGATTTTCTATAGACTATGATCCCTTCTTCATACTATCAAAGATAATTGATGCAACATTAGAAAAATTATAGGTACTTTTTAAAGTTTGAGAAACTCATGTGGCATAAGAGATAACATTCTATGATATTTTGATATATTCTAGGATGTATAAATTAGTTTACAAAATATTGTTCGGTGTGACCTAAAAACCTGAATTGAATCAGAAATAAGAATATTTTGAATACTGTATATATGTCAAAAATAATCTTAGCTAGATATAAACAAAATTAGTCTCGACCATGCCAGAAAGTGTTCCAGCAATTTTAAGTAAATAACTCAGACTTATGAGAAGTTCAAAACAAATGTTGTCTAGATATTCAATAAACAAAGATAAAAATGTCAGTGGGATTTGATTCCTTCCTGGTATCACTCTCATGTGGAGTATCTAATTTTGAAAGGGCAAAGAAAGGAAAGACTATTATGATCTGGAAAAATAAGAACAAACATTTATTTTGCAGCTTTTTATAATACAAACCAAAAATGATTACTTGAAACAGTTTTTTAGAATGGATCAATGTGCATATTTTAATTATAATCACTGCTATTATATACATTGGCTGCAAAAATATATGAAATTTGTAAAGAACGTCTTATGTTAATGTATTTAGAATTATTTTTAAGTAAAAAATTGATTTTCGGTTCACGGTGCAAGGGTATAATTGATCTTGAAGGAGAAGACATACTGTCAGGAACTTGAAGAAGCTTGCTGTGGAACAATCCTTGTACGCTGTAAGTATTTGTCACTTGAATTGGTTTAATAAAGAGCTGATTGGACAGTAGCCAGGCAGGAAGTCTAGGCGAGGTGACCAAACTAAGGATGAGGGGAAGAAGGGCAGAGTCAGGAGTCATCAGCCGGAAGCAGAGGGAGCAGGAGATGAGCATGCCATGTTAACAAAGGTACTGTCCAGTGTGGCAGAGCACAAACAAGGAATATGGGTTAACTTAAAGTGTAAGAGCTAGTTAGTAATAAGTCTGAGCTATTGCCTGAGCATTTATAGTTTGTATTAAACATCTGAGTAGTTATTTGGGAACTGGCAAGTAGGAGAGAAACATCTGACTACAGCAGGGTGTCACAGTGTGTCCAAAGACAAGAAGCAGAGAGAAACTAGTGCTAGCGCTCTGCCCGCTTTTCCCGTCTTATTCCGTCTGAAGCCACACAGTCCATGGAGGGATGCTGCCCAAGCTCAGGGTGGGTTTTTCCACTCAGTTAGACCTCCCTGGACATGCCCTAACAGACACACTAGAGATTCGTTTACCAGGGGATTCTAAACACGGACATGCCCTAACAGACACACTAGAGATTCGTTTACCAGGGGATTCTAAACACGGACATGCCCTAACAGACACACTAGAGATTCGTTTACCAGGGGAATCTAAATCATGTCAATTTGACAATCAAGATTAATAACCAAGCCCTCTTACTACTTCATACACCTTACATATTCCATTATTTTGCCATTTTGTGCTGCTTTGTGGTTTTTTTCTTTTGACTAACCTTCCTGCTTATTAACTTTCTCTTTGGCTCTGTTTGTCTTTTAAAACATCATCTAGTGATTTCCTAATTTTACCAATGCATTTAAAGTCTAGAATGTCTGTGTTTTTCTCAAATCTACTATATTTTTTTAAACATGGCTCTTTCTTTTTTAAAAATTTGTTTATTTATTTCATATACAGTGTTCTGCCTACATGCCAGAAGAGGGCACCAGAGATTGAATTGTAGATGGTTGTGAGCCACCATGTGGTTGCTGGGAATTGAACTCAGGACCTCTGGAAGAGCAGTCAGTGCTCTTAACCTCTGAGCCGTCTCTCCAGCCCCAAATCTACTATATTTTAAAAATATATAATTTTATGGTTTTCTCTTTTCTAACAATATTTCAAACTTACCATTTAATAACCTCTTTGAATTTTGTAAACATTATTTTAGTGTGCATATCTAATATCTTCACAATCTACAATCCATATGTAATGGCTAGTTATTTTTTTTTTGTCAATCAACACAACCTAGGATTGTCTGAGAAGAGAATCTAAGTGAGAAGCTGTCTAGATCGGATTGGTCTGTGGGAGACTGTCTTGATTGTTAATTGATGTAGGAAGACCCAGACCATGGTGGGCAGCATCATTCCCTAGGCATTCTTTTTCCAAAGGGAAGAATGGGACCATATCTGGAAAGCTATGGCTAAAACAAAAGCAAAACCTAACAGGACAAACACAAAATCCAACAGCTTCATGTCTAACATCTGGGACTCTTGGGAAAGGAAGCTAGCCGAGAGCAAGCAAACAAAGCAAGTATGCGTGCATTTATTCTCTTTGCTCATGACTGTGGGTGTAATGTAACTGCTTGAGTTCCTACCCTGACTTGCCTGAAATGATGAATTCTAACTTGGAATTGAAAGTTAAATAAACCCTTTTCTAAACTCTCTATTTCTTTACTAACTTGTTATCGCTCTAGTATCTTCAAGTACTTATTAAAAACAAAACAAAACAGAACAAAATTGTGCCTATGTCTGGCTTGGTGGCACACTCTTTTAAGTCCAGGAGACAGAGGCCAGTGGACTGCTATGACTTCAAAGCCACCCTGGTCTTTATAGCAAGTTACAGGTCAGCCAAAGCTTTTAGACTTGTCTAAAACAAAACAAAATAAAACAAAAGAAAGCAAAGCAAAGTGAAACAACAACAAAATACCAACTGTGCTTCATTTTCTGAATGACTCTTTTTTAATGGCATATTGTTCTTTCTTCATTTTTCCTTTTTAATATAATTTATTTATTTTTATTTTATATGCATTGGTGTTTTGCCTGCATGTATGTCTCTGTGAGGTCATCGGGTCCCCTGGAACGGGAGTTACAGACAGTGTGAGCTGCCATGTGGGTTCTGGGAATTGAACTTGGGGTTCCCTGGAAAAGCAGCAAGTGCTCTTAACATGGAGTCATTTCTCTATCCCCCTTCTTTATTTTCTAATATACTTTATCACATATTGGAGTAAATTTATAATGTCTATAGTACTTACTTTCAGACGCTCTTACAGTGGTGTATGTCATGTTTGATTTGTTGTATAGCTTTTATAGTGGAGCCTGGGTAAGATTAGAATATACAACTATTAGATTGATAACAGAAGACCCAGTGTTTGCGATGACACTATAAGACACACATTTTCTGTTACAATAATGTTTATTTGGTGACCAATAATTAGGGCATGAGTTGACAGATCTCCTTATTGACCCCATGGAATGTGTGGTCTTCTCATGATAACTGAAAATGAAGAGTCAGAGGAACTGCTCCCCACCTAGGAAATGGCGTGGGTCTCCAGATTTTCACATAAGCTGATGAACTGGTTGGATGGACAAATTAATTAATAGAAAAAGTAAATGATGGATGATGTGATTTGTGAATGAGAGCATTGATAGGTGGATAGAAGGTTGGATAGGTGAATGGATGAGTAGGTGTGTCTAGGAAACGCATCTGACCGGCTGGATGCTAGAGTAAATGAATGTAGATAAGTGAGTCGACAGTGGAACAGTAATATGGTGGGTAGTTTGGCAGATGGGACAGATGGAATATCTGGCTCCAGGAGAAAATATATATACATATATATTCATAATATATACATGAATGGAGAATAAAGAAGTAGTAGTATAGTAACTTTCACCAATATTCTCAGTACATGAAGCTGAAGCAGGAGATATCATTACGAATTCCACACCAACCTGGGTTATAAGCTACAGAGTGAGATTCTGTCTCAGCAAAACAAAACAAAACAAACAAGTCAATTACTTTAAAAATTAAAGAGAAAGAAAAGGAGAGTAAGAGGGATGGTTGGTGGATAGATGGTCCCGTTAGCAGATGAATAGATGCAGAGGTAGATCAGTAGGAAGGACAGATAATCAACAAGTGTGTTAAATGAATGGTGGCATGGATGATAATAGAGTAATAATAGATGGATGATAATAGAGAAGGTTCTGGAATTACATCACATATATATCCTGGCTTTCCAGACTAGCTGTGTAATTTGGTGTAACACTGAACAAAATCTTTTAATTTCTCTGAGTCGTGGGGAAAATGTAAATATCCCAAAGATTATGATTTACAGTGAAAGCTTTAAGGGATTATGCTGAAGAAAATAAGCATTTTTGAGAATGAAAGCATCATAAAATGGGTGTCATTAACTGTGAGTGATAAGTCTTACTTGAAATTAAATTTCTGTAAATCAAAATAAAGACTTTAGGAGTGGAGAGCTGTGATGATATTCTAGTGGTAATTCTTGAAAGCATATATGAAATATTAATATAAAATATTTTGCAAATGACAGTCACAAAATAAAATATAAATATTATTTATGTTAGACTGTTACCATTATAATACATAAAAAGGGGGGAGATGAGGAAAAAACATTTTAGATCTACTATCTTCATCACTCATAGCAGGATCACATAATAGTGCCCATGTTGAAATTTGAAATGTGTGTTAGTCACCTTTCTGTTACGACGACAAAATGGCTGAGAAAAAGTTTATCTTGCCTCATGCTTTTAGCAACTCCTACCCGTTTCTGAGACAGCACATCATGACAGAAGCATGTGGAGAAGTGTAACATCTTAGATTACACCAGGGAGGAAGAGAGTACCGTCTCCTCCATGACTGCACGCCCAGTGACCCAAGAGCTTTGCACGAAGCTGCACCTCTCAGTGCTTTTCTACCTGCAATCCCAAGGATCAGTTCACAGAGCACTGATTCCAGACCCAAAAGCTAGCCAGGTGCAGGATAGCTCCATCTCATTTCAGCTCTGCTTTCCCCTCCAAAGCTAGTTCTTGTGATGGGAAGTTTGTTTTTTCAAAATTACCTTGTAGCAAATAATACCTAATTGGAATTTTATAATTCTTTCATTTTCCCCTTGACATCTCTTTAAATTTGAAAATATGAATGCAAATAGATGCAATAACTAATTATAAATAATATATAGAAAGAAATCACATGTTTATACAAATGTTTTACTATATTTGTCTAGCCTTTCTGGAACACAAAATGATGACTGGATGATGTTGATACTGATTATTCATGTTTGGTGGCTTTGAACTGCTTTAACCTCTTTATGGTATGTGAATAATTTATACTAATACTTTTTTTTTTGCAAACCCAAACTGAGTTTTCCTTATATACAAGAGAAAATTGGAAAATATTAGTTCTTTGCTTATTTTAATCGTGTCATAGCCTGGAAGTAGTCTATTTTCCTAAGTGTTCTAACCTTCTGCAGTTTAACTCTAGGCTTTGTGATTATTTCTGGAAGGAATTTAGTCCTTAATATTGAGGCTTTGTGCGACTGGACTTGGGATACAGCTCAGTGGTAGTGCTTGCCTAGCACATGCATGTGACCTACGATCAATTTCAAGCCTTTCAAGCACCACCGCCATTGCATCCCCTGATGCTACCACCACCACCACAGACAGACAGACAGACACACTCACACACACACAGTCTCACACACACACCTTGAGGCTGTGGAAAATGCACTTATAGTGCAAGCTTTATTTCGTATATTTATTAGGGAAAGGAGTACCTACTAAGGAATATTTCATAAAAACTGTGACAGCTCACCTGGAGTTACAAACTATATTTGTGCTAGGAATTGAAATTTGTTCTCTAATCACTGACAAGGAATCCCTGCCTATGTTCCCTCCTGTCTTGTGATTGATCAGAGAGTCTAGAAAGCTAGCCTTTGGTGATAAAACACGTATGAACGCGTGGGAGGGCATGTGTGTAGCTCATGGTAGAGTTCGACTCCAACACTGAAAATCAAAGTCATGGCAAACTTTCCTCCTTAAGAGGATTTTTCGTAAGAATTTGTAGCAGATTCGTTTTAAAATAAAACATGGCATTCTTCGATGATAGTTAAGGAACTGTGGTAAGATCCAGCTGGAGGAGGTGGGCAGGCTGGGCTCAGCTGGGTTTCTCCCTTTCACATTGTTCAGGACCCAACACCAGGGAATGATGCCCACTTTTGTGTAGGTTTCCCATATCAGTTAACCGTGTCAACAGTCCCTTACTGGCACGGAGGTAAAGATTCCTCGCAGCTGTGACCAGAGCTAGCTGATCCTAGATCCTGTTGAATTGAAGACACCAGCCATCATATCTCCTTTCTGCCCGCATCACACATCTGATCCCCTAACCCTTGCAAGTTACCAATACAAAGATGTGGTAGCTGTCCTCTGAAGAGACCAGACCCTCACTCAGCCCCCTGCTTTAGCAGCCATGACAGGCTACAGGAAAGACGCAGTAAGACAAAGGCCTGTGACTCAGCAACAGGTGCTGAGCTCCCAACCTTGCCCTCCATGTGGCAAGGACCAAAAGAAGTTAGCTGGAGGACTCTGGATGTGCTTTACGGTAACAGTGGAATAGTAACAGTGGAATACGTCCGAGTATTGCAACCGCCCCAGAAGGGCCTATAGGCCATAGCAACCTACCTGCCGCTGCAGTTGACCAACACAGGACAGGTCTCCCAAGCCTGGAAGTGCACCAATCCTGAGACTGTTGTGGGCCCCAGACACTCCCCTTGCTCTACCCCAATATATTCCCTGCCCACAGTCTCTCTGGACCCTTCTTGCTGCACGCGTGTGTCGGATGAACAGAGGACGCGAGTTAAGACAGCTTACTGGTTAATAAATTAAAGACTTCACTTTTGCATCTGGATCCCTTCTCTTGGTGATTTTGGGGTTCAGAGTTCGGGTACAACACCTCAATTCAGATAAACCGAAGTGGTTTGCAGCTTCCCGAGTCACCATCCTCACGGCAGAGGCTGATGGATGGACATATTCCTTCCTCTGTCTTCCTGTGTCTCTAGTGCCACGATGGGGGTCGGTGCAGTGGCCATCTTGGAAACCCCGTTGAAAACTGAGTGAAACCGGGAGTTTTAAACTCTGAGATGTTTTTAAATTCATGGATAGAGGACTAGACTTTATTTAAAACAACAACAAAACTGTTTTTTTTTGGAATAAGTGCTTTGAAAGTATAAAATTAGGCCATATAGTAATACGTAAGCTTTCACCTAATAAATGAATACTACATTCTGTTGAGTATCAAATACATGAAGACATTTGGGGCTAAAAAACCTACTACTTGCAGTGTTTTCAGTTCCAAATGAGTTTCAAACAATTCAGGTCAGCCTGCTATTATAAATTATGCCTCGCTTTACAACTGATGGTCCCATTTCTTCCCACATAATTTGTTTGTTCTCTATGACTGCAGACTGAGAAAGCACGGGAGCATGTCACCTTTATCTTAGATTTTACTAAGAAAAGAAAATCAGACTTTTGGCTTGAGGCCATGTCTAGGGAAAATGAATTTCAGAGTAGACAGTTCCTTGGAGTGCAGTCATATCAGCCCTCATTCAAACAACTTAATACGTGGAGAGACAAATTGGTACAAATTCCACAATGGAGAACACTTTCTTTCCTGTCTGTAGCATGTTATTAATGTAATAGAACCATGAGTGCTGACTGTAGTCTGAAATCCCTCAAAACCCCTAATTAAATAAACCTGTAGAAAATATTCTTTGTTTAATTCCTTATTGTCATGTCCAGCTGAGCTGTGTGCCTGGTATTGTAATCCTTTATAGTGGGAAGTTCAATGCACACAAGTACGAGAAGTAAGAATGTATGGCTGAGGCTGGGCAGTGGTGGCGCATGTCTTTAATCCCAGCACTTAGGAGGCAGGTGGATCTCCGTGAGTTGGAGGCCAGCCTGGTCTACAAAGCTACACAGAGAAACCCTGTCTCAAAAAAATCAAAGAAGAAGGAGGAGGAGGAAGAGGAGGAGGAGGAAGAGGAGGGAGGAGGGAGGAGGCACACATGACTAAATTGTGTCAACACAATGTGGCCACCATGAGTTCAAGAAATTGAACATTGCTACAGTCAACACCCCTCCCTCATCCTCCCAGCCACTAACATTTCTTCCTCCAAATTTAACCTCTTCTTTTTTGCCACTTGTCTGGTTTTGGAATCATTCGGTTTGTGGTCTGTTTCAGTTTCACTCCACAAAATATTTGCAAGCTTTATCTGTGATGCTGTGGGTTTGTGTACTGACAGTATTATAAGTAGTGTAATTAGCAAGGCCCAGCCTTTTGTGGATGGGGCTGCCACTGAGCTAGTGGTTCTTGTGCTACAAGAAATCAGGCTGTGAAAGCCATGGGGAACAAACTAGTAAGCTGCACCCTTGCATGGCCTCTGTGATAGCTCCTGCCTCTAAGTTCCTGCTCTGGCTTCCCTCAGTGGTGGACTGTGATGAGAATTGTAAGACGAAAACAAACCCTTTCCTCTCCAAGTTGCTTTTGGTCTCAGTGTTTTATCTAACTAAGATAATATGGTTCAACTGATCAGTCATTTTATGGTTAGTGTTACTCTGCTCTGTTTAGGAGATTATTTCTGAGGTCTTTGGGCATTCTTCCAACTCTGAAGACAACAGCAAACCCAGAAAAGGAATCAAGATACAACACTGTGTGAGTCCTTCAGACACTGCGATTACAAAACCATGGAGGAGATGTAAGACTGCGTGTCTGTGTGAATTAATCCTTCACCTTCGGTGGGTCACTATCTAGCTGAGCAAACAAAACAACACAAAAACAAAACAAAATAGCCAGCTCATAGTTTACTAAGTTCCTAAAGACCAATTTGGGGTAGCATATCTGTATATCTGTTTAGAAGGATTAGGCACCACAGACACTAGGGTACCTTAGACACTGGTGGATCGTGCATGCGATCCTACCATATTCTTCAAGGATGACCCTTGGATGCTCTTGAGAAAGACAAGATGGGTAAGAGACCAAAGAAAGCTCCCTTCCACAGGTAGGAGGTGATCAGTAGGGATTCCAACAGCACTTGTTTCCTCTGTCCCTTGTCTCGCACAACCTCAAAGCCTCAAGATGTTAGAGTGGACACCAGAGCCTTCCCTTCACATCCATATGCAAGGCCTTGCGTTCAATCCTAGCACCAGGGGAAAAAAACAACAGTGGAATCTGGCATCTCTACAAAACATCACTCATAACGTCAGGTGTACGTCAAAAAGAACTAGACTAGCAATAAAAAGGGAAAGGTGGCCAAAGTCCAGCAATTGAAGCAGCCAAGGTGTGAGATGACCCAGGTGTCTGACTTCGCAGACAGACAGCTTAAAGTAGCTATTATGAATAGACCAAAGACCTTATAGTTAAAGGGAGATGCAATCTTAGTTGGTAAATAAGGACTTTTAGCAGAGATATTATGGAAGTAATTAAAAAAAAAAGAAACAGTATTTTTAGAACTGAAAAACATGAAACTAAAATTAAAATGTATCTGGGTGGTTACGAGAGTATATTTATAGGACACAGAAGAAAACTCAGTAAAGTTGAAGACAGCTCAATAAAAATGTAATCTGAGGACCAGCAAGAAAAAGGGGGGGTGTGAAGGAAAATGAACAAGGATCTGTGGGATATCTCAGGTCATCTGCAATGGTTGAGTTCTGGAAGAATCTGAAAAAAACAATTACAGAAAACCACTTAGGCTACAATAGCTCAGTGAATAGCATGTGTAATTCCCTCTCCCTGTGAAGAGTCCGTTGTGGTGGCAGAGGCATGGCGGCTGAAGCTGGAAGCCTAGAGATCACTCTTTAATGGCAGCTGGGAGCAGAAAGAAAGGGAAACAGAAGTGAGGTGAAGCGAGGTACTCTCAAAGCCTAAGATCTATCAGTTTTTACCTCGCACGTGTCTCCAACAGAAATGAAAACACAGGTCCACAAAACACACACGGATCTTCATAGTGATTTTATTCATGATCATAAACATGGCAAGGCATCTAAACCATCCAGTGAATAGATACAGAAATCCTGGCATATTCAACCGACAGAGTGCCACATAACAATGAAAAAAGAATGAATGAACTCAACTTCAAGCAATGAATCTCAAAGGCATTTAGAATGGATTGCATAATACTACTTATAGGAAGCTTTAGGATAGGTTAGGTTAGCCCATAGTGAGGGAAAGCTCCTCAATGAGGGGGGCAGGGTGGGAAAGCAGGCATGGACTGCACACAAAGGGATATCAGCATGGTTTCTAAGAGTCACACTGCTCTACACCTACATGACAATGGTGGTTGTGTCCTCATATACATTTATCAAAATGCACTGAACAATTAGCAGACTTGAAATGATTTTCATCGTGCATTGCCGGGAAAGGCGCTTAAGATATGTTTCCATGTTGTTCATGAGTTTTGGGCCCAATCTCTTAAGGCTGGAATGCCATTAGTTAAGATGCAGAAGTCAGGGACAGGAGATTTGAGGTGGGGAATCCAGTTTCCCCTGCATCAGTCTGTCAGGCTCCTTCAAGCACCACAGCTAATGGCAGGGGCCAAGTTTGTTTGCTTTCTTGGCTATGTCCGTCTTTGCTTCCAAGGAGCAAGGGCCGTCAATAGTTTTGTTCACCCTGCCCCTGGCCCTGGAGCTCAGCCCTTTCCAGAATGGCCTACAAAGTGATAACAAGGGGGGCACAGGGGCCATTTCTGGAGGTGGACAGTGCCTTTGATTAGGACAGAGGCCAGTTCCTGAGGCCCAAGAGCTGCACTGGTAAATACTGGCGACCTAGTGCCTTGCAGCCGCTGAATGCTGCAGCCTGTGAGATGGTGGGGAGGCTGACCGCACCGCGTGAGTGGGGTCCCATGATTCAGCAGTGACCACATTTCCCTCTGTAGCAGGGCCTGGGGAAGTCGTACGCTCCCACAGGGCCGAGGGTGCTCAGGTGGGGAGTCTGGAGTGCCAGAGTGTGGCGGTGGGTTTGAGGGGTGCCCTTCTCAGCGAGCTCCCTGGCCGCAGGAACATCCTCTCCCCAACCTAGATACGGTGACCTCGGGTGACGTTACCTCATCACCGCCCAGTTGAGCGGCGCCCCCTGGTGGGGAGCATGGGTTATGCTGCAAGAACAAGGCCGGACACCTCTAGGCCTGGCAGCCAGACCCGCTTCCCTGTCATTAAACAGAGTGGTAATTGCGCCTCACGATTTGCTCAGAAAGCACGGAGGGCCTGTCGTTCTCTGATCTTGAAACGTACTCCTGGCTTCTGGAACCTTACTGGAATTCCAATTGCCTTTTCCCAGGACGAGCCCAGGGGAGAACGCTCTTGTCCTTTTGTGTGCGGGTTGCCTGTAAACTGGTGTTTGTGAGGGGTAAGAGCATTCGGTCTAATTCTTGTCCCCATCTGAGACCTCTGAGGTCACCCAGAGATTCGGGGACTGTGCACATTTTAGTTGATGTACTGACAGACCCACAGAGAAGGGCTTTAGAGATACATAAGGAACCTGAACAGAGGACCTGTTAAGATAACCTGCCCCACTGTTCCAATGACATCCCTGGAGTTCCAGCTCCCAGCTGAAGAGCGAGAAGATAGGAGGGAAGTTGGGGAGGGCGACTTTGGCTGCAGTAAAGGATGGAAGCTCCCCCAGGAGTAAACTGGGGCTGCTTAAGAAGGTGACTTTTCTCCTCGCTGGGGTGGAATGGTCCCGTTCCAGGGCCCTGGGGCTGTGTTTTGAGCTAGGCACCATTCTGAGCTAGGCATGACAGGCCTCTAAGACCTTTCCCCAGGATTTGAACAGAGAACGGAACCCAGCTGGCTGCAGTCTTCATGGTCTAAGCCAGCCCTGAAGGATTGCTAATTTGCTAGTAGGCCTAGGCCCTACCCCTCTCCTGGCCTTACCACTGTCCTTCAGGGGCCCCTGACCAGTGAGCTCTCAGAATGCGCCAAGTTTGCTGGCCTTACTACCTTTGTTCATAACTTTGCTGTCCCCACTGCCTACACTTTTGACCCACCCCTGTTTCTGATTTCTCAACTCACTTCAGAGCGCTTGGGTCTTTGTTCCTTGCCCAAGGTATAGACCCTGCAATGTCAAGGAGTGTGTCTTGTCTGGTCCCTGCACACACCAGCCACTAAACAAAGCATAATTGACAGCTGGAAGGGACCTCATTTATCTGTGTGCTCTGATGCGGTCCTGCTGGCCTCGCCGTTCAGAGAGAAGTTCTGGGTGAGACTCCTCCCCTCGGGGGGCTTGCTCAATCATCCGTCCTCCCTCTAGCTCCCCAGTATTCTCATCCTGTGCCTCAGTCTCTGCCAACTAAAGAGAGCCCTTTTCTGAGCCCGCCTCTCGGCCTTTTATCCGTCACCTCTCCTGAGCCCCCCTTCCTCTCTTCTCCACTTTCCTCCCTAAGTCAGCCTTGGCCTTGACCGGGTATCATCTTTTCATCCCTGGGGACCCACTGTGGATGCTTCCTCTCCTGGGAAACCTTTCCTCTTCCAACAGCCTGGCAAGGATAGTTGAGGGGTGTCAGTTAGCACCTTGGTTCACCAAGAATCACTCCCTATGGTGGAGGAGTCTAGCATTTGTCCAAATCTGCCCGGCTCCTCTCTGAACACTGATGGTTTTTTTGTTTTTTTTTTTGTTTGTTTGTTTTTTGTTTTTTTTTTTGGTTTTTCGAGACAGGGTTTCTCTGTGGCTTTGGAGGCTGTCCTGGAACTCGCTTGGTAGTCCAGGCTGATCTCGAACTCACAGAGATCCGCCTGCCTCTGCCTCCCGAGTGCTGGGATTAAAGGCGTGAGCCACCAACGCCTGGCCCACCGATGGTTTTTATTTCCCTGCTTGTACAACAGTTAGATGGTGTCCTGAGGATAGTTCTGGCCAAGAGCCCGGGAACTTGCTAACCAAGGTGAGAACTTCCTAGCTCTCTTCCCTGTCTCGTTAATTGTGGAAGATTAAACAGAGGCGTCTCAAGTCCAAATAGTTGGCATACTGAGCCACCCTCGGAAGCCACTGCCCTAGAGAGTCACCCAGACAAGTCATGGACTTTGTGCAAACAAGAGATAAATGTGTGTTGTGTCATGTGACTAGTGAGGCTCACTGAAGCCTAGCCAAGTCTATTCCGAGTGAGTTGAGGAGTTCGTTAAACGAACACATGGCTTGGCAAACTGTAATGATCTATGCACATTTTATTATTGTTATCAAAGTGTAGCTGGTGCCTAGGGAGCAGGGACTTCAGCAAGGTAGAGAGTCCTGTGTCCTATGGCCACACAGTACAGGGCTGGGAATGGGTGTGGAGATTGATAAATGGGCAGGGCCTGTCATGAGAGAAAGGCTTTTTCTCATTAATGATTTGCCAAGGGCTTGCCCGGAACCTGTTTACATATTTAATTACTGATGAAAGGTTAATGAATCTGGACCTCTTGGCAGGGGATGGACATTTTTCCTCCAATGTTCAGTTCCTGTGGCTGGGGAAGATGAGATTTTTACAAAGATTCCCCCCCCCTTTCTTTCACACACACACACACACCCCAACCTTTCTCTCTTTCTGACACCACTGTCACTCTGGGAAGCTGCAATACAATATTTTAATGACAAGTTGACACTAATTCAGGACCCAGATTTGCCACATCTCTCCATCTTTGAAAGTGTTGAAGACAAATACAACATGGCTTTGTTTCTTAAGCAAGAATGTGATAACTAGTTACCAGATTGGGGAGATTCCCCAAAATGTCTGTCTGTGTGCCTCACTGTTTCTCAGAGTTCTCTCCTCTCTGCCCTCCCCCTCCATGTCTGTTCTTTACCTTATGGTGCCCACAGAGCCCACTGGCTCTTGTCTCGTGAGTAGTTACAACGTTCTTGGAATATTTGACTAGATGGCAGGTAAATGAAATAGTGCCTGGGTCTCCCAGTCTCTGCCGCCCAACCTAAAGAGATCCCTCCACTTCCCTCTCACAAGTCCATGGACCGTGCTGGAAAAAGAGGAGGGCCTTTTCACTACCTAAGGCTTCCCCTAATTTCAGGATGACTCAGAAGGAGAGAGGGACTTGGGGCAGCCAGAAGGGGCTGGACAGTCTGGAGAGTTATCTGTGTGATGTGGATCTTGCTGGATGCTCTCTCTCTCTCTCCCTCTCCCTCTTCTTTCTCCTCTCTCTCTCTCTCTCTCTCTCTCTCTCTCTCTCTCTCTGTCTGTCTCTCTCTCCCCCTCTCTCTCCTCTCTCTCTCTGTCTCTCTTTCCCTCCTCTCTCTCCTCTCTCCCTCTCTCTCTCTGTCTGTCTCTCTCCCCCTCTCTCCTCTCTCTCTCTCTCCCCTCTCTCTGTCTGTCTCTCCTCTCTGTCTCTCTCTGTCTCTCTGTCTCTCTGTCTCTCTGTCTCTCTGTCTGTCTGTCTGTCTGTCTGTCTGTCTGTCTCTCTCTCTCTCTCTCTCTCTCTCTCTCTCTCTCTCTCTCTCTCTCTCTCTCTCTCTCTCTCTCTCTCCAGGGTCTATGTAGACCTGACTGTCCTGGAACTCACTATGTAAAGCAGTTGGCCTTGAACTCCCAGAAATCTACCTGCCTCCCAAGTGCTGGGATTAAATGTGTATGCCACTATGCCTGGCTAAGATTCTTCATTTTCAAATAGAACCCTGCGACCAGTGTGACCTTCATAATGAACTGTGGTGAAGATCCTACCAGAAGGCTTTGGACCAAAGGACACTTGATAGAGATGCCCCTCTCGTCTTCCAAGAGTCAAAAGAGGGGGTGGATCTCTGCAGACCCTTCATTTCCTGGTTCTTTGGTTCCTCCCTTGTGAGGCTGGATGATGTCAGGGAGATGGAGTGACAGGGAAAGGTATAGCTGTGGCTGTGCCCAGGAGGGGGACCCTGGCATTGATTCAGACTGTACATGACTTCTAGGCTCCATGGAGAAACAAGAAGGACCAAAGGCTTGCTACCCTGGCCTTCTCCAAAGTAAAGGCACCCTTAGTAACTGTCAACGCTCACAGTCAATTTAACCGAATTTGGCTCTAATGCACAGGTGACCCACCACACAGGGTTCAAGGGCTACCAAAATCTGTCTGGAAAGTGGACTTTCTGGATCCCTTTTATAAGCACAGATATGGACTTAGGCTTTGTGTAGGGTGTTCCTCAATTTTAACAGTAATCTTGAGCATGGTACAGTCAAAGTGTGTGACACTTCGCTCTCTAATTGAAAAGCAAGTGACGTCCTTACAGCTCCTCTGGCGTTTGAGAGGCGAGATTTGCTAGATAATAGTAAATGATGAACTATGATTACGGTATACATGGATATAGTTGTTTGTGACCAACTCCACTTCTGACATGAACTCAAGGGCAGTGACTGGGCCTCCCAAGAGCCCATTTTTACTGGGTCTTTAACATTGACCTGCATGGAAAGCAAGCCAAGGGTCCACACAATAAAAAGCAATATCTGGGGCCTACTCAGCACCAGGGAGATGGATTGAGAGTGACATGGCCTCAAGTGCCCTTGGCTACAGACCTCTGAAGGTTGAAGCATGGGGATTTTGTTTGTCTAGAAGGTACAAATTCTGTCTGCTTTCTGATAGACACATGACAACACAAATTCATGACCAACTTACACACATAACAAAATTATAATATATTAGTAGCAATATAATAGAATAAAGGATGTGGGGACAACCAATCTTTCAAACCTGAAGATTGGCATTCATTGTTTGTGAGGTTGGCTGAAGGCCATGCCTTCAATCTGTTTAAATTGCAGTGAGTGAGCCCAGGGTTAGTTGCAGAGGGATCAGGTTCCAAGCAGGACCATTGCACATGCCTTAACTGGCCCATGAGGCTGCACGGAGCCTCCTCCTAAGTAAGATCTGTGGGGGGAAAACTGGTGGCTTCAGAAAGAGCACTGTCAGTAACGATGGCTTCCACAAAGACTTCAGTGTCACAGCAGCTTTACCACACTGACATAAACCTTTTGGCTTCTTACCATATAAGGCATTTCCAGAAGGCACTTAAATGTCACATAGGACAATGACAATTGCCCAGCGGCTTCAGGGACATGTTCTCCATCTCACACAGGGTCAGGTGCACAGTCAGTCTGTGAGCCCTAAATGGCATGGGTGGTCATGTCAGGGTCTTCCCTGCCAATCTTTGGGTACTTGATATGCTTGGCTAGTATGTGAGTGTGTCCCTGCTGCCCATCCTCCGGGAGGCGGTCCTAGTATGAATGGAGGTAAGATTTACAGGAGCGCTCTCAGAGAACCATGGAATATCACCGCCAAGCACCATCTCAGAGTCCAATAAACAGAATTGTTGGTAAAGAGTCTCCCTTCCTTCCTGGGTTCCTGCCTTTGCCCCTCTGTTGTGTAACAGTGGTGGCCCCCAGCCCAGGCCCACAGAAGGTGCCCACCTCCACCCAGAGGTAGCGAGAAGAAGCAGAGAAAATGCCAATGAATGCAATGTGTTTGCAAGCAGGCCAACCTGGCTGCTCTCTGTGTGGGCTGCAGCTTGCCCTCGAGCAGTGACAGGTGACATCCATTCTGCTCCATCACTTGCTCTGGCTGCATTTCAGATGGCCTTCTTTGCTCCTCTGCATATGGGCTGAAGTGAAGTCCATGTGAGGCTGCTCTTCTGATTCCAGGGGACGATGGGGAGGGTCTCTCATGTCTCTGAATGCGAAGGGTCTGCTCTCCACTGTGGGGTAGGAGACTGGGCCCTCCCTGGGTCTTCTCCTGTGGCTTTCTCAGTTGAAATACAAGCCCAGAAAGGCCGAGAGAAGTGTATGTCGCTAGCAGAGTAGAGAGGCCTCAGGTTCATATGAATGTTTGGATGACCTCTGGTTCTGTAGTTCCTGCTCTGATACCAGGGTGTAGGTTATAGAGAAGCCTGTACTTCCCAAAATGGTGGTTTCCAAATCAGCCTTGGGAGCAGAAAGAGAGGAAACTAAGGGAGCCAACCCATCCTGGGTTCCATGCTAGGCTGAATCCGGATGAAAAGCGGCCGTAGCCATGTCCTTGTTAACTACTTCCTTCTCTTCCTCTCTGCCCCTGGGCAGGGCGTGGGGTCAGAGGAGAGCTGGGCCACCTGGCACAGAAAGCATGGAGCCCGGTTCTCACACTTCTTAAGTATTCCTGAGAGGCTAGTGAGAGCAGGGGCTGCTTCATGGGCATCTTGTTGGAGGACCCAGTGCTGAGGAGAGCCTGCCTCTGTGGGGGGCCCTTCCCAAGGAGGTGGGCAAACTGGACCCTCCAGCTCAGTGGTCATCCAGCTCAGTACACCTCAGGCCTCAAGAACCATGCGGGAGACTTTCAGAGGAGGAGACCCTGAGACAAAGGGTGAATGGAACTGTCTTTCTTACCAAAAAAAAAAAAAAAAAAAGGAAGGATTGAAGAGAGGGAGGGAGGGAGAGAGGGAGAGAGGGAGGGAGGGAGAGTGGAAGAGAGGGAGAGAGGGAGAGAGGGAGGGAGGGAGGAAGGAAGGAAGGGCATGTTAACATTAGTTAATACAGGCAGGTGTAGAGGGGTAGGATCCAGTCTCTGTGACAGGCAGTCTCCTGACTGAGGGTCAGATGAGGCCTGAAGCGTTCTCTTGCAGGTTATATTCCCTATTCTTCTTGACTCTCCAGCCGATGAAAAAGAGCAGCAGTGTTCCCAGGACCTTGTAGCCCACCTGCAGGCCCAGGTACCTATAAGGCAGGAAGAGACAGGAATGGTGAGGGAGGAGGGCTCCTCAGCCCATGTCCCCGGACCAGGGACAGCAAGAAGATGAACACTGTGGCCTACGAGCTGTGAAACCATCACTCAGCTAACAAGCTGTCACCTCCCAGGTGGGGGTCACTTTAGACATCCATACAGCACTAGCGATTCCCTGCTCTCCAGTGGTACCATTGAGGTCCGGAGACGACCCTGCTGCCCCAGTTGTATCTTACAACTCTGCTGGCCTTCTCTGTCAGTCCTCAGTATTTCTAGGCCTTGTGCGGCCCCTTCAAGCCCACCTTCTCCACCTATTCTGGGTGATGGAATGGCAGCAGTAGGAGAGATGGCTGGATTTGGCTCACTGACATAGAGCAACTGGGACCCCCTTTCTGAGACCTCTGCTGGGTGCCATGCTATGGTTCCCCTCTCTCTGAGCACTAGAGATGGTGTGGTATTTTCTCACATTCATAATCTCTCTCAGCCTCCAGGCACCCCTTTACCTTTGGTGAACCTCTTCTGCTACTATGGGTTCATGAGGGACAGAACCTTGGGGGACACTTCAATGTAGACCCTGTGTCTCCTTACCTGATTGACTCCTTACAGGTTTCCAAATGCCTGCCATGGTGGCCCCTGCTCTCTGTCCATGGCAGAGTTTGCAGAGACATCTCTTCTTGTCCCTTAGAAGCCTGACAACCCCTGCCATAGCCATGAGGCAAATGCCTATTTGGTTTTCTGTTTGCTTGAGTTTTTTTGGTTTGCTTGTTTTGGTCTGCTGGAACCGCAGGCCTGATCTCTCAGATACCTGTGTGTGTAGGGGCCCTCACCTGTTTCGGAGAGCATCACTGTCATAATACAAACAGGCCCCTCGTCTCCCTGAGCATAGGTAGTCCCACCGGATACAAGAGGAGTCGATGATGAGACCATACAGGGATGGAGATGGCAGCCAGGCTGGCAAAAATGGGAAAGAGAATTCAGAGCACGTGGGTCACATGGAGCTGCAGTCGGACGGAGGTGCCCAGGTCCCCACACCAATTGCACAGTCACACATCTGAGGCCAACTCTACCTCGCCCTTGGAATCACAGTGACTTGGGAGAATGGAAAACTGTCATTGAAGCTTGAATCCCCTTTCACCAGAAGGCTTAGGAGATAAATGGGAATCCTTTCAGGGCAGAATGAATCACAGGGTCAGCCTGATGTCAGCTGGCCCACACTTCACTATTCAGTTCTTGTGCTCAAGGCTGGCCCCAAGTAGAGACTCCATCTGGAGAGTACTAATGTCCCCAAGCTCTCATATGACCTCCAGTGGCTTCATTACAATGAAGAGCAAATGAGAAAGAGGGTCCAAGGATGCACTGAACCCTACAAGTTCAAGTCCTATGTTCTTCTCCCACTCCAGACTGCCCCTCTGGATTAGACAATGCCCCTCGGAGACCCTTAATACCCCAGCTGCTCAGAACCCAGGCTGCCAAATGTCCCAGCACCTGAGTGGTAATGTCTGCGTAGTCCAGCAGGCATGATGCTTTACTGGGTGATGAATATTCTAAATGTCTACTACCCAACCCCACCATGGCCTGTGTTGTTATCTAAATTCTGGGCAGCCAGTGGGTCAGGATGGACTTGTCCAGCATTGACACTGGGGATGGGCCATCCCATACTCAGGAACACGGTGCTGAAAACTCCTATCTACACCCTGTGAGTTGCTGTCTCTGGAAGAAAGGCAATCCAGCCCGGTGGTGCCACTCATAAATGAGAAACTTTCAGAAACAGTTTCCCAGCCCCTGGTCACTTTCCAGTTTCCAGGTGAACGGTGACTGGAAATTGACTCTGGCAACACAACCCTAAATAGAAGTCAAGAAGAGTTTTCAACCGAATCTCAGTGGGTGACTGTAAACCCGCTGAAGTTTGTAAACGGGCTTTCCATCTACCCCAGAGTGGGGCTGTATTTGTGAGCAATGAGTGGAATTCCTCCAGGCCTGAGTGTTCTAACCGTGGTCCCATGCTGAGTTATCTGAGCTCAGGTGGAAAAGCAAAAGCAGCAAGTGCTTGGAGCAGCACGACAGAGAGGCCATTCTTTAGGGCACACATAGAAGGAGGGAAGGGGGTCAATCGGGAGGAATGTCAGGTCTCTTTCCCAGCTAGGGCATTAGAAGTTATAAATGAGCTATAGATGGTAAATCACAAATGAACACAAGGAGCTGTGCTGACAAACCAGTTTCTGTCCAGACAAGATACCCCGTGTCCCCTGTGTGGCCCAGGAAGGTGACAGTCACCATTTAGAGTGTTAATAGAGGTTCTTGGAACTTAAAGGGATTTCATCACAGGACAAGTGGCTTGAGGCCAAGAAAGTCCATTGAAATGCTGGCTCAGACCCTGCATAGGCTCCTGCCCAGCTGGCCTCCGGAGGGATGATAGATAGCACATACTGGAAGGATAATGAATGTGACCTGTACTCCTGCTTAATAACGCACAAGAGGCTCCATATAGGTTTCAGTGCTAAGGCAGGAAGGTGCACATTTATAGTAACTAAGTCCTTCTGGCTGGAGTCTCCAAATCCAAATCCGCACCCCACCCCTCACCCCTGCACACACTTTTTAGTCCAAAGATCCTCTGTTGAATTTAATCTCTTTCCTTCTGTTCACCCAACAGAGCAAGACCTCCACATTAGTGCCTTGTGTTCAGTCTCACGCACACACGTGTCAAAGGTGTCAAAGGCAGCACAGAGTAGGAAGGCTGGGACAGCACCTGCAATGTGTCCCCTCACCCACAGTCCCTGTACTCAGGGAAAGCCAGGTGCCTCCTGCTCTCATGAGAGCTCTCTCTCCCTGTCGGTCTCTGCTGATCGTGTGTGTGTGTGTGTGTGTGTGTGTGTGTGTGTGTGTGTGTGTGTGTGTGAGTGTTGAGATGGGGAGCGCCAGGCTGCTTGAAGACAGACAGGGTTCATAGACAGAGGATCCCCTGACAGAATAGACATTTGCTGAACCGTGGCAGAGGAGTGAAGTCTGGAAAATGGGAAGAGAGCCAAGACTCAGCTCAGAAACTGCTCTGTCTGGGGCAGGAATGCAAGGTTTTGTTTCCTAGGGCGGATTCTTGGAGAAGGTTTAAAAATACCTGCTTTTAACTCCGTATTCAGTGTTCTCAGCTATGCCCTTTTTTCTTATTCTCACATACTTCAGTTTTGATTGAATGCCATAGACGAACTCTTTCCCGATCTCAAGCAATTAGGCGACCTGTCCCTGTCGGGGTTTGGTACCTGCTGTGGGTTCTGTCTAGCCGACCCTGCCCTGCCCCCCATAGCCTTTCGATGCCCATGGTCCAGGGCCTCTACTCCAGAAGGAAAGGTCATAGTTACCTACCCAGCAAGCGCATCAGCAAGAACTGTACCCCGATGGCAAATGACTTTTCATCTTGGTTCACCACACTGAAAAGGAAAACAGGAAATCAGCACTGGGAGGACTCTGGGCTGCAGCATCACCTGGAGGGAGTGGGGTGTGAGGAACAGACAGCTCAGAACAGGTCGGAGCCAGTCCTCCTGTAGTCTGATCAGGCATTGGATGGTGAGCTTCACCTGGCTAAAGCCTCCTGTTACCCAGGGCTCTGAAAGCACTGAGGTGACAGTAGTGGCATCACCTAAGCTAACTAGTATTCGAACTACAGACTCTCAGCCTGACATTTATTCAAGACACACTGTGTTCCTGGAGAGCTGGATGTAAAAACTTGAGTCCAAGAACCAATGGTCTGTGTTGTTTTCAGGGCCTTCCGGAGACTGCCTGGAGAGAAAGTAGGCAAGAGAGACAGGGAGCCGACAGGAATTTCTGGCCGGATGCTTAGGCAGCAGGTCTGAACAACACCCATAGAGTGTCTTGTACCAGGAAAAGAGGGCGCTGAGATCTCAGCTTCTGTGCAGCTCTGAAAAAATTCCTTGCCCTGGGCTAGCTTTGTGAGGTATGACTTCAGCAGCTGTATAGGATGCCACCCCCAGAAAGGCTTTAGTTTATGTATGACTTGAAATTCTTATTAATTCACAAGTCAACGGCTTTACAATTTCATTTTCACCAGGTCCTGTCGCTTTTGCACGTGGTCCTCCCTTCCACCCTTTCTTTTTCAAGAGGGAGAAGGTGGCACCAGGTAAAGAGGTTCGGTTCTGCCTTGAGAGCCCCCTCCTCAGCTGGAGAGTGGAAAGAGGGGGGACATCGCACACACAGGGCGGGGAGTCCAGGGCAATGGTGGAAGCACCTGCTGTGTGACCAGACTCTGACCTCGCCAGGCTTTCAGCACACATTCACCAGGGTAGGTGATTGCCATTTGGAAAAGGATTCAGAGCTGAGGGGACAGTGAGGATGAGGACTCCACAGTGACCTCCAGATCACTGCGGGTGTTTTACACCTGCCACCAAAGTCGGTCAGCAAATGACAGACATCCCCAGAGGGATGACCCAGTGAAGGGATGCTCTTCGGGGTACAAGTGGGAGAAAGAGGCACCATCTTGGGTAGCCTAGTGGACAGTGCCTGGTACCCTGACTGAATGGAGGTTCTTTCCCTTGTGTCTACAATGACCTTCAATGGCCCAATCTATAATGGATGCCTAATCTTCAAGAACAACTTACGGACCTGGAATCATCTGGGACACAGACCCCTTGGTGCATCCATGAGGATGTATCCAGAAAGGTTTGGTTAAATTTGGAAGACCTACCCTGAATGTTCATGGTGTCTTTTAATAGTGTGGGGTCCTGGACTGAATGGAAAGACAAAGGCGAACTTCATATCAGTGTTCATTTTCTGACTACTCCACATTTAGACCACTCTTGCCATCATGCCTCCCCTGCCATGATGGACTGTATCCTTGGCCAGGGAGCCAAGGTAAGACCTTCCTTCCTTAAGTTGCTTTTGCCAGACATTTTGTCTCAGCAACAGGAAAAATAATGCATTGCTCCCTTGTCTTTGTCCTTCACCTGGACAAATGGATCCCTTTGTGTTTTAACTTAGTAAGACTCGGACACCCCAGTTTGGCTATTGACCAAGCTCCCAGACCCCTTCTAGGTGCTTCCCCATCTATCCCTGAGTTAATCCTGGGTTTCTGACCACTCTTTCTCATTGTCAGCTGACCTCTGCTCCCAGGCTGCAATCTGGGGCCTGGTTTGAACCAGGACTAATAACTAACAATTGGGGCATTTGCCAAGTTACCTTAAGTTAGCAAAAGCTAGTGCCTGTGCAAGATGGGAACCCCACTGGAGTACCCCAGGGGCCGTCTTTTCCCCAGTGGATGTATCTTTAAACCACCTTGGGGTCCTGGACCCTCCTCTCTCATTCTACTCTAGACCAGCCAGTCTTGAACTGATGCTGGTCTCCACAACTCAGGGAGGTGCTTGATAGGGATCGAATTGCCTATCAGATTCCCTTCCCTTGCTCTCTCCTCTTCAGGGCCTCACGCAGGGTTATGTCATCGTCAGAAGGTAGGGCCAGAGCCTACCTAACCCAGCAGGAAAGAAGGGAACCCCACTGAAGTGCAGGGTCAGTCCTTGGGGAACACAGGGTGGGGGCAGTAAGGAAGAAGGTGACAGGATTTGGGGGGCGGCATCATGCTGCCAGCTCTGAGCATTCATACCCATCCTTACTGAGATAATAAGGTCCTGACTGCTGCCTTTGGGCCATTTCCCTGGGCTGGGGTTGCAGGGAGCAGCCTTGAGGCATGAGTTGGAGCTTGCTCTTGGCTCACGGTCTAAGCAGCGGCTCTCTCAAGCTCAGCGTTCCAGTGCTGGAACGTAAGCCTACTGCACACAGAGCACACGTTTGGATCTGTGTGCCATCTCTGACAGATCTGGAGGACAAGGATAATCGATACAACTTCAGGGGACAGGCTGCTCTCTGCTGTAATGATATCTTTTGTTTTTAACACAAGGATTCCTTATCATCTGCCAGCACCACTGAAATAGTGAGAGTGACAGGGTCTTGGCAGCTTGTGGGCTAACTTGACTGAGAACTGACTTGGATAGGGTAAAATACTAGCAGCCGCTTTATTCTCCCCTAGTGCTGGAGCTCACATCCAGGGCTCTGCACATTGAGCAAGTGCTCTGTCACTAAATTACATGCTTGGCATAGCATCTGGTCCTCCCTCATCTCTTAACCTTCTGGGGAAAATAGGTCTAAAGTAATATGGAGAAAACCACCTCCTACCTCCTTTTTGAGGTAGTATAGTGGTTCTCAACCTTCCTAATGTCGTGACCCTTTAATACAGTTTCCTCATGTTGTGGTGACCCCCAACCATAAAATTATTTTCATTGCTGTTTCATAACTGTAATTTTGCTACTATTATAAATCATAACATAAATGTCTGGGTTTTCTCATGGTCTCAAGTGAACCCTGTGAAAAGCTCATTCAGCTCTGGAAGGGGTTGAAACCCCCAGGTTGAGAACCACTGAGGTAGGTTCTCATGTCGCTTGGTCTGGTCTCTAACTTACTAGGTAGGCAAGGGTGACCATGAACCCCTGACCCCCCAGCTTTTGCCTCCCAAGTCCTAGGTTTATAGGAGACACAGCCACACCCTGCAGAACACCTGTTTACAAAGCCATTAACCCTGTAATACTGACACTAACACTTGGAGGTGGGGATCACAGTTGTCCTTCCCTAATCAAGGAAATTGAGCCTTGTGAGATCACACAACACCCAAGGACACTCAGGTAGTATGATGCAGAGACTTTGAATCTGACAGGGAGTTTCCAGTCTGTGTTTCTCGTCTCGGCTTTCCAAGTAAGCAGATGGGGACGGGTGGTACGGAGGACCAGGAGGCGGGCAGGAGGCAGTCAGGTGAACCTGGCTGTGATATATTTCCTTTTTTTTCCCTCCTTGGTACAATGAGGCAAAGGAGAAGCACCCACTATAAAAACCTTAGAGGTGCTCGATTGTCAGCTGCAGCTGGATACCTCCCTGTCCCTGGTCAGCATGGCTCTTCCAACCTGAGCACTGGGTCTATAGACTCCTGTGATTTTCTCATTTTCAGCCTTTCCCACAGCTTTCACTCCACTTCTGGAACTTTCCTCAGTTTCTAACTTGCTATTTGTACATCCAGCTGATTTCTCCTCTGTCTCCTTGGTTCTTTTAAGATGGAAAAACAAATGAATCTGTATGCATAGCCTGTCTTTAACCCGAGGCTCAGCCTTTTGACAGTTCTGCTATCCTGGGCTATGACTTAAATTCCCATGAATAGAACGGAGGTGCCAACAGGGCCTGTCCCTCATGGGTGCTGGGGGCCTGAGAGAGGCCACCTTATGAGGAGGAGCTCCTCCTGGAACCAGGAACACCTGCCGTTAGCATACTCTGTTGCCTTGTCAACACTGAAGACTGCTGTTAAGACCCCCCAGGGCCAGGAGAGGGAGGAGAGACTATAAGTGGAAGACAGGATGTAACATCAAAGGGAGGGTGGAGAAGCAGCCGCCAGAGACTTGGAGGCACCACTCACCGGAGAACCATCATGTAGAGAGGGTTGTGGGAGACGCAGGCGATGAACGCCACAAAGGAGATGAGAAAGATGGAGGGCAGCAGGAAGTGTGCACAGGGCATGGGGCACGAGCCTGTCTTCGCTGACGCAGATCCTCCAGTCACGCAGCTGCAGTTCAAATAGCTCTTGAAGGAAAACAGGAGGGGGTCTGTCATGATTTCACCTCCACGTGTTTCAAACATCCACACAGGCGCTTGCCACAGACTCCCACCAGCATGAACCCCTTTGCCCTTCAGTCCCCAGGGAAGGAGGGGAAGCCTGGATTCGAAGACTGAGAGGCCAAGTGAGGGTTCTAGAGTGCTCCGTGGGGTGCCACCTCTCTCCCGGTTTGGGTATTAGAAACAATCTTCACCAAGAGTCTAGCATGGGCTAAACTCCTGCAGTCTCTCCCACATCCAGATGCCCAAGGTTCCCACCACCAGGCAAAGTCCCTTCAGCTAGGAGCCTGAAGTCTGGGAGAGCTCTCCTCTGGGCCCAGCCAACTATGGTGGCTGTGCAAGTTGTTATGGGAGAAGATATACTCAGGGAAACAACGGAGTCATTTGAACCCCCCTGCAGCACTTCTCACCTAGGAGGCTTCCTTTGGCCTAAGAGGGGACTCCAGAGGAGGCCCCTGCCTTGTAATTCTATATGGCTCAGTACCATCATACAACTCATTTGGTGGCCACTGTTCATCATTTGGTGTCCACTGCTCATTTGATCATCTTTACCTTCCCCTTACAGTGGCTGATGGCCCAGCCTGTGATGACGTCAGTGTCGTAGCTGTCATGGAGCTAGGTGAACTAGTTGGCTGGGATGCTTCCCTCTGTCAGTGAGCCCGTGCTCCTATCCACCTTGGCTTTCAAGCTCAGAAGTTTACAATGCACAATATTGCTGCTAACCTCCCTCGCTCTGGATTTTAAACTATCAAGACTTTTCCCCCTTATAATTTATTATTTTTTCCTTGATATCACGGTAATGGATTTTATCTTGATGTGTTTGTGCTGTTATTGGAAGCTTGTCAAGATTATTTCTGGAAGTAGATGAGTCAGAGGTAAGTAAATAAAGATAAGAAAACCACAGAAGCCACTACTCTTCCAGTTAGAAGGTAAATTAAGGGACCATCTTGTCTTAGCTCCTCACCCTTCTCTGTCTGAGAGCCACGTGCCTTTGCCCGTAGAGGCAGCTGGGGAAGCAGCCTTGTCCTGTCTCCTCAGAAGAGGCGATACGGGGGAGCCAGCCTGGCCCATGGCTTCCACACAAGTGCATTCTTCCTATCGGTGCATCCTACAGCAATGGCGTAGACTTCCCATTGCTCTCACTGGGGGAAGATCGTCTACTTCCTAAGCTTGGCTTGCCCAGCCCTGCCTGCCCAGCCCTGGGCCTGCCTGGCCCTGCTAGCTGTGACACGCCTCTTAACTCCCACCTGGGCTTTGCACCTAGCTTCCCTTACCTGCAATGAGCTTCAGATTTCTGTAGGTTTCCTCTGCTGGTGGCTCAGGTGTAAGTCATCTCCGAAAGTCCCCCAGATACTCTCTGTGCTGTGAAGTGTCTTCCCCTTTCACCCCAGCATTTATCATGTGCATTTATTGGACTGAACGTAAACAGTGAGACCGGCGCTGTGTGTCATAGGCTCTTCCTCAGCATGGTGGCTACACTCAGTGTGCTCTGTCTCTTGACTAAGGAGTCATTTGCTGATGGATGAACCTGAAAGGCCCAGGGCCACTGTCCTCACAGATTGATGGGGTCACTGTCCTTACAGATTGATGCATGAGGCCCCTGTAAATTGCCCAAGAAGGAGACATGTGGTCTTGAACACCAGGTGAGGCAGAGTTTTGATTTCTAATCCCAGATTTGCTTTTAAATAGCTTTGTGGCTTCAGGCCAGCTCTGTGGCACCCCTAGGAGCTGAGGGGTCAAAGCAAAGGCACTTGACTGCTGCTCCCTGCACTGACCTTTCGGGTGCACGTCACAGGGTCCCTCTGCTCCCAGCCCATGTGACCCTGCAACATGGCCTGAACCCAGAACCCAGAAGTGCCCCCAGGGAGCCATCAGTATCAGTCATAAGTCTCCATTGAGGGCAAAAACTTTTACTTGTTTCAGTTGTTTTGCCAAGGCCCCAAGAATGAACTTGTTGGTCATGGGCCAATCTCTAATTGATTCTGGGCTGCAGGCATGTGGTCATGACCCTGGGGCATGGAAGGTGGAGAGAGGGCAGAGGAGGCTAGGATACTGATATTGAGTACCAGAGCCAAGGAACAGTTCTTGAGGTTACACCCCGATCCCCGAAGCTCCACATGGGTCTATCTGTCCCTGTGACCCTCGTCCTTACCGGTTGCTTGGAAGCTGCTGAGCTCATGTTGACGCTGCTGCACCCGGCATGGCAAGGGGAGAGGTACTCGACTCCATTGTCTCCGCAGACTGGGTGGAAAATGGAATCTGGGCACAAGCAATCCCTGAGACAGGCAGGAGGCTGTGGATGTATAGAACTTGATGTGCTGCCAGAGAAACAGGAAGCGAGGAATCAAACAAAGCGAGGCCAAGAAACAGCACTATATCCAGCCCAGCACGAGTTCCTGGCCTGGCTGATGTGCCTGCATGTCTCTGTTTGTTTTGGGCCAGTGCCACCCAAGGATCTGAACTGAGTGCATGGGAGCCAGTTGTGAATCTGCCACTGTTTTGGAAATCATGGCTCTTCCCATTTATTGTGACACCTGGAGCCCAAACCCATCAAATACTCAGTTGGAAAGGTCTAGCCAGCAAACCCCAATGCCACTGTCAGGATCAAAATGACCAACTGATTGAGACTCTGTTGAAAGAAATGGTTGATGCCCCAGTAATGTCATTGGTAATACTTGCCTTCTCCCATCTTCCAGCTAGGTTCTGGCTAAACGCAGTGACTGGGACCTTCGGAGGAACCTGGGGTTCTCATTGACTGCTCATCTCCTGAATCAATATGGGCTTGCTGATCTGGGTCTCCCTAGTCCCTTCCCCATCCTAGCCAGAACTTCATCAAAGTGGATTTCAATGGCTCTTACTGATCTTCTTTGGGGACATTGTGACAGGGACTGACAAACCACAGCTGAGTAGTGCATTAATGAAACCATTCCAGTGGCTGTTAGCATTTATGGGCTAACATAATGGAAGAGGCTCTTCATGAACAGTCACCCCAGCAAGCCTAGAACCAATTATACTTCTTATGCAGATAAGAAAATGATAGCCTAAGTAGATAATGTCCCCATAGCAACAAAGAACATCATACCTGGAACTCAGGCCAAACTCCCAGTGAAAACACCCAAAAGAAGGCCCAAAAGCTTTTAGGCTTCTCTGGGTCCACAGTCAGCCTGCATAAGAGTGGTGAATCCCCCATGCTAAGGAACATTCCCTTCCTTTGTCACCCCTCCCCTCCCTCACCTATCAAATACAGAGGTCATCTCAAACTATTCTTTTGACTTTTTGCCTGATGCTGTTGCTATATTTGGAGATGTAGCTCTCTATGAGAAATAGAACACATGGGGCCTAAAAGGTTCTGAGTCTCTGAATCTTCAAACTCCTTAGGCTAAGTCCTAAAGAAAAGGTTGCATGGCCTTTACTGGAGCTTGGGGTGGGGGATGGGCATGTTCCTTGCTCACAGGGCTGCAACACCTTTTCTGAAGGCGAAGCTTGACTCTAAACGCATGCTTCATGCAAACAGACTGGCATTTTGACCTGCCCTTTGCCTCCCCTGTCCCACTTTCATTGCTTATCTCGAGATCTTTTCAAGGGTTCTCTCCTCTTTCTTCCACAGCTCAGCAAGGCTCTAACTCTAGTTGGCCCAGAGCTGGCAGTAACCATGACTTATTTCTTGGTTCCTAGAGTTCAGGCTCATTCAGAAACCAAAGTGATTCGTTTCTGATGCTTCTTACAAAACAAAACCCTAACCATGACCACCAGCTGGTCTCGTCTCATAATGGAACACGCTATTTGAGACCTGGTTTTCTGTGTTAGCATGTGAGAGATCAGATCCAAATGAAGAGGATGAAAGAGGTAAATGAGGCAGAAAAGAAAGACACACAGTGGTTGGTTTCAGGCTGCGGTTACAAGGGGGAATCTCTGCATCTCTTAGTGCATTACCTGGGCGGGTAGACTTCAGCCACAGTTGGGGTGGAACACCCCATAAAGAAGAGAGGGGCACAGAGGATTGTGGAGATGGTCATGATGGTGGCAGCCACTCGGGGGATGATTTGCAAAGAGAAAACGAAACGTTTCATGAGGATTCCTCCAAACAGCATCCCCAAGGCAGCAGCAGGAAGGTTTACAGCACCTAGGAGAGAAGGGAAGGGGCTGGATGCATGGCCTGTGAGCCTTGAGCTGTACCACCCCCAAGGAGCACGGCTTCATAAAGGAACACTGGGTATACTCAGGTGCAAGGGTAGTGGCTGACTACCAAGTATCGATAACTACTGTGTGTTGGCTGGGCACTGAGAATTTCTTTCACCAAAGGGTTGACTTGCCCGATTAAAGAAGGAAGAAGCAGTCAACTTTTGACACCTATAATCCTAGCACTTGGGAAGCAGAGGCAAGAGGACCAGGAATTCAAGGTCATCCTCACCTACCTACCAAGTTTGGAATTAGCCTGGGCTAATTGAAAACAAGACGATGACAATAAGGATAAGGAAGTAGATCATTCTTGGGTGGTAACCCCTGGTTCAAGACTGAAGGGGAGAGAAATGATGTCATACTAAAGCCTACACCAGAGCTCAGTGAGTGCAGGGAGGCATCATCACATCTCATGCCCTGATTATCTTGTCAAATCTATGTGTGTGGTCAAGTTCACCTATGGATTGGGCTCAGTCATTCACCTAGGCATTCGGTGGAACCCCCATCGGTGGTCCTTCGCATCTACTGCAAGACGATTGAGCGCCACCTCATAGGTTCTGTGGTCATTAATCTGGGTGGGGCTGAGCATCTGCACTGTCATTGTGTAAAGGAACCTGACGTGTTAGGTTGAGACCCAAATTCCTGGAGAAGGGAACCCCTTAAGAGGCGTTTTGTATGTCTCAAGCTCCATGTTCCGTCTCTCCTCTGTTGTCCCTGATAAGGTCAGTTGGGAGGCTATCAGATCCCCACCCTCTTGATGGGAAGGAAAGCAGCCCCCAGTCTCTACCCACTCCTGAAGAGAAGAATGGGAGGCCCAGAAACCTGCCAAAAACATTCTGGATTGCCAACCAGGAAAAATGTTCTTAAAGTTCTTTCTTGGACAAGCCTTCCTGTTTCCTGTCTGTGTCTGGTTTGACCCCTGGTTATCCCTGGTTGAACTGCACAGTACCCAACTCCTCCCCAGGGGAGCACCACCCAGGCCCTGCAGCAGCACCCTCTGACACACCGATGAGGAAGTTGGCATAGGCTGCTGAGGCGCCATACTGCTTCTCCAGGAACTTGTTGAGGAATGTAGAGAGGCCAGCGATGACGGAGGAGAAGGTACACTGAGCCAGGACCACCAGAACGAAGAGTGGGTTTATCAGCAGCTTGAGGAAGATGCGGGGGAACCCTGCAGGTAGATGGCTGTCAGGGGACAGGCCTTGGGAAGAGCATCACAGGCTTCCTAGAGCCTTGCCACCGCCCTGACTTGTCCCCTGGGCAAGCTTTCTCTCTTTCTCAGGGTAGGATTAGAGGCCTCCAGACTCACAACAGTCATCCCAGGGGCATACGGTCCTTGGATCCCCACTCACCACACTTGTGGTCTGACTAAGATGATGCTGGTGTTGGGTAGCTAGAGACAGGGCTCACACTGGGAAAGGTCTCCTCCCACAACTGCCACCTCTGCAGGAAGTGAAGGGGAGAGACTGGAAGTGGAGGCTTGGGGCGGGGACTGCTCTGCCTGAATTAGGGGCTGCTGGTACCTGTAAAGACCCAGCCACCAGGACCACTGGCAGAAGCCCTCTGAACTGAGGGGGTGCCTGGGAGGTGAGGCAGTCACAGATCTTGTTTCTTGTCGCCCTTTACCCTGAACCTGGCCTCCTACCACCCAGAACCAGCCCACCCAAGGCTGCTAGGGCAGTCAGTTACGTTTAATGAAATCCATCAGGGAGCCTCTTGGCTTGTCCTCCTCCATCTTCATTGTTTCATCCGTGATAACAGACCTCTGAAGACAGCAAACATGGTGATGTTAATGGCCCATCCCTGAGCCCTTGACTCTCTGGACTCAGTGGCTCAAGGATCACATGTATGTATGGGAGGGCAGACCAGAGCTAATCCATGCCAATGCTTCCCACAGTACCCGTGGGCATGTTATTTCATCTGACTTTCCCATGACTGATGCCAAAAGCATCATCCTGGATCCTATCCCTTGTCTGTATGTCATAACTACACTGTGTCCCACATGCAGATTCCATGGCTGGCTGACTTCTAGGATAACAGGGGTCTCCAATGTCTGCCCTTTTCAGCTCTTTCTTTCTGTGTCCTCTCTAGGGTTAGCCCAAAGGTGAGTCCTGCTCCAGGCTCTGTCCTAACTGTTACCTGTGCCTTCTGGGCATATTACCTCAGTGCCCTTGCCAGCAGCTCCAGACAGAGGCCCCAGGTCTCTGAGTCACTGCATAGACATAGGCATGGGCTCTGCCATCTCTGCTATTAGGATCTTTTGGTGCTCCCATTAACTGAGCACCTGCTCTGCTCTGGGCAACATGTTCATCATTCCCCATGCATTGCCTGCTTGCACACAAATTCCTTCCCAGGCAGATTCTCTAATCACCCCCAAGAACTTTACAAGAGAGGATGCTTAGGAACAAGGCAACCTGTCTAAGATCATCTGACTAGCTTATGACTAGAATCGTCTTCAAGCACAGATCTGTCCAACTCACCCCATCAAAATATGCCACAAACTGTTGGGAGACATATTCTGTAAATATGTGTCTGATTGGCTTAAATAAAGCGCTGTTGCCCAATAGGGAAACAAAAT
The DNA here is from genome assembly GCF_017639785.1 of Mesocricetus auratus. Lineage (NCBI taxonomy): Eukaryota > Metazoa > Chordata > Mammalia > Rodentia > Cricetidae > Mesocricetus > Mesocricetus auratus. Next base: position 41,300,330 of record NW_024429267.1, on the reverse strand, counting down.
AGATGGGACTAGGAGTCTAGGAGGATTCTGGGAATTGTAGTGAGGAGAGCTCTTGCCGGAGCAACGGGTGCTCAGGAGTACGTCCTCAAAAAGATAAGTTCTTATAAAATATATATTAGTAATTATGGGTTAATAATCAAATCAGAGCTGGCCAATAAGAAACCAACCAAACTGCCAACAGCTTCATAATTAATATAGTGTCTTGTGTGTTATTTGGGAGCTGAAAGCAGCAACAGGAACCAGATGGCGGGCAGGAAGACTAAACGTTACAATAACCTTTTAAATGCTTCCCTGGGATAAGCTCCAGGCCTCTACCCATGTCCCCTTTCCCACAGTGGGGCCCATTTCTGTCTCAAATCCCAGACACAAAGTATGAGTTCCAACCTAATTCACAACCAAATCTTTACATCACCCCTCCAGGAACAACCAGCCTGTCCTTTGCCCCATCGCTCTGATGGCCATTTCCCTGGCCCTTCTTGAGCCTCTCAGATCTCCAACTTCCATTCCTTCATGAACCCCAACCTCAGCACCTGTCATATTGTCACTAGGTGGCCGGAGAATGGCCCGTCACTACAGAGTCTGGAACTCACAGGAGAAAACATTAAGCATTTCAACCTCACATAAGGGCCCTAATCAGCCCCCTCTTTGCTGCTTCCCACTCTCAGCTTCCTACTTCCTTTCTCTAGCAGCTACGACCCTGCGGCACGTAACCCATCCTTTCACTGTACCTTCATGCCTCGGGCTCCCCTTCCCACTCCGGCTTTCAGCCTCAAACCTTAGGAAACTCTATTAAATGTAGAGGTCAACTGCGCCTCATCGCATGCTCATGTTGAGTGCGTGCGTGCGTGCGTGCGTGCGTGCGTGTGTGTGTGTGTGTGTGTGTGTGTGTGTGTGTGTTAATGTGCCGGCCAGAGAACAACCTTGGGTGTCATCCTTCAGGCACCAGCCATCTTGATTTTGATTTTTTTCAAGAAAAGGTCTTTAGGTGGCCTGGAGAGCCCCATGTGGGCTGGCTGTCTGGGAAGCTCCAGGGAATCCTCCCATTTCTCTGCTTCCCAGCACTGCGATGGTAATTGCACACCACCATGCTTGGCTTTTTTAGAAAGTGAGGCCGTGGGGATCAAGCTCTAGTCCTCACATCTGCATCCCTTTATGGACTGAGTTATCTCCCTATCCCCGCCCACAGTTCATTGTTATTGTTTCGTAACTCTTTATCCCTTCTTGGGAGAACCCAGGAGTTTCTAAACTAGGCTCCCTGGAGCCGCTCTGGTCTTTGAGATGACAGCATGGTACGAGAACACTGAGGGGTACCTCCTCTCAGTCTCTGATGAGCCCTGTGTCCGGAGACTTGTCATCATGTCACTCAGTTTGCTGGAGCAGCTGCAGCTTCCCCAGCTGTGTATTTTCCAACCCCGTGTCCTTCGCTTAAGCATCTACACCCACAGAGTCGTGGGCTCTGGGAAACTTACCTCTGCTCCTCTGGGCATTGCTCGAGGGAAGAAAAAAAAAGGCAAAGACGTAACAACTAAGAAGCCTGAAGAAATAAGCAGGCCCAGCCACCAGGCTCCGATCCATCGGGGGTCACCTGGGCTCAAGTTCACTGTCGCTGAAAAGAAGACAAAGGATGGAAGTGTCTGTTGGTTGAATGCGTGCAACTCAATTTCTGTGACTAGAAAGGGAAATTCAGTTCAAGGGGATTTCACTGACTTTCTTCTCATTATGGTGACAAGACACCCCATGATGTAGGACCCTGGTCACAATGCTGCCTCTCCAGGCCTTTCTGGTGGTCCCAGAGCACATGGAGCCCCTAGAAAATTCCCAGTGCCTACCCCCTCTTCTCACTGTGTTTCTTCGCTAGTTGTTGACGGGAATAATGGCAAAACGATGTGGTCTCCAGCGGGTTGGCATGGTTCGTGCACTGCACATTTTGCCCCCATCATCCTACTGCCTCCTTTAGCACGTCTGTGGGGTAAGAGTTACACACATCCGACTCCCTCTAGCCAATCAGGAAACCAAATCCTTGGTCCACTAGTCAATTTCAAACCTGTCTCCCTGGTACCCCTGTTGTGTCCAAATTCTGAACTCCAAATCAAAAGACCTGATCCGATGCAAAGGCAGAGCCTTTAATAAATTAACAAGTTAATTGTATTAACCTGGGTCATCCATCTGTTCAACATGGCAGGTGGAGTGAGAAGGACCCAGAGGGAGGACATTTATTGGGGTAGGGCAAGGGAATGTCTGGAGTCTGTGACAGTCTCAGGACTGGTGCACTTCTGCGCTTGGGCGACCTGTCTTGTGTTGATTGGCCAACTGGTTGCTATGGCCTATAGGCCTTCCCAGGGAAGTTGTTATGCTGCTACAGTAAAGCACATACAGAACCCGCCAGCTAATTTCTGATTGGTTCCTTGCCACATGAAGGGTATCTGACTTTCTAGTGACTGGAAGGTCGGGCAAGGTCAGGAGCTCAGCAAATGTTGCTGAGTCAGGGGTCTTTGTCTTGCTGGGTCTTTTCTTCGGCCTGTCATGGCTGCTAAAGCAGGGGGCTGGGTGAGGGTCTGGTCCCTTCACTCCAACCTCTACTCATAACCATTGAGCTCTATTACATGCTACTTCTGAGGATCCCTAAGAAAGGCAGGCCCATAATTCTTGGTTGCCTGGGGATATAGCCATCAACACAGTGGGTTGCCTGGCCTGCAAAAGAGGTCAAATGTTTCCCTGAACATATTCCCTATACGCCACCAAGAAACCTCCATTATGTTACTTGACATTAAACATGGACACAGAATCTTTCTTTTATTGAAGAAAGTGGCAGAATGATTTCCAATCATTCAGTGATGGGCATGGTCCAACATGGACCCATTGCTGGTTTCTCTAGGCAGCCAAGAGTAAGGAACTAAATCAGAAGCACCAGTAAAAGGTTGATAAGAACAGGAGGTGGTGCACGCCTTTAATCCCAGCACTTGGGAGGCAGAGGCAGGAGGATCTCTGTGAGTTTGAGGCCAGCCTGGTCTACAAAGTGAGTTCCAGGACAGCCTCCAAAGATACACAGAGAAACCCTGTCTCAAAAACAAAACAAGACAAAAACAAAAACAAACCCACAACAACAACAAAACAGAAAAGGGGGGGTGATGGTGACAAGAGCGAGGAGTGTCCTCTGCATACCCACCAGTGTCCACTCTGCCGTAGTCCACAAAGATCCTCAGCATGACTGAGCCCAGCAGGTACCCAAAAGCCGGTCCAAACACAGCGATAGCAAATAAGATGGCTGGGAATTGAAGCAAGGGATAAGGGGTTGAGGGGCATTGAGAATGTTCCGCAACTGAGGGAGATTCCTGTGCTAGCGCCCACTGTCCCTTGGGAATAATGACATGACATGCCTATGACACTTCCTACTGCATCTCCTGCAGATAAGGACCAGATGCCAAGGCTGGCAGAACCGAGCCTGCTGCTCCTCTGGCACCTGCCAGCGAGATCTCTTGACCTGCATTGTACCGGCTTCCACCGCATCTTAAAGATGCCAGGTCAGGGTGTGCTAGTGGGTAAAGCTGTGTACACAGTGCTGTTGGCTCTGGCAGGTAAAGGTGGAGTCAGAGATGTAATTTGTGACCTGAGGTCCTGGAAAGCTCAATGTGACTTTTTCTAAGGGAAGGAATCAAGCACCGGTTGGCCATCTGCTTCACACATGACAGCCTGTCCACAGCTCAGAGGAGTAGCGTATCACCCAGTGTGAGCCTGGAGAACTGGGTGATTCGTGGAGGATCAGCAGAGTGTCTAACCCATGGCCCAGAGGCCACATGGTCTGCTGGATAGTTATGAATGGGGCCCAATACAATTTTTTAAAATTTAAATTAGAAATGAGCTTGCCCAATACAAATTTTAAACTTACTTAAAACATGATGTGTTTTGTTGTTGTTACATTTCAAGAACTCAATTGCATGGTTCTCCGGAGTATGCTTGGTAGAACACAATGTCATGTTATCATGGCAAAGGCTCAAAACAGGGCTAAATGGTGACCTGCTCCTATAATCCCAAAGCACATGGTACACACAAAGAATCTTGGCTCTGTCCTCCAGGTGAGAGCCTGAAGACCTGGGCAAGCCACTCAAGGCTCATACAAGTGGAAGGAAACTGCTGGTGTGCAGAACAGATCTTTATCATCCACTATGTTGTGGGCCAAGAGGATCTTGGGGCCATTTCAGTCCCAGGAGCTTTGGAGGGCACCACATCAAGCCTTGAACCCCCCCTCCCCCATAGCCCTCTTAAAGCTGAAGACTCACAGATATACAGAGGTGAGTTGGTGGGCTCCGCAAAGTCGTCCACGTAGGAGATCCCAAATGGCTGAATGGGCACTGTCCCAATGCCGGCCAGCAGCTGAGCAATCACCATCAGGCCCCACATGCCACTGGTCTCTTTTTGGGTATCTGGCACAGTGCTGTGGCACTTACTGGGCGACAGGTTTGGCAAATGCTTCTGACAGAGGTTGGTCTGAAGGTGGCTGCTGTTTCCTGCAATGAGCACGCCCCCTGGTCACCACCACCCTGGCCTCCTGTTTCCACCATCTGCCCTCCAATCCTGCTCTTGTCCTGTCCTTTCTCCATACCCAAGTGGAAGGGAAGGAGGGCCAGGGAATAGGAGACCAGGACATGCTCCCTGAGGAGTGTTCCTCTGCTTGACGGACAGAAGGACGTACGGAGGCTGAGGTGCGAGCAAGGTGGACTGTGGCCTCTGCAGCAGAGCAGCTCTGCCCGGGATGTGGAAGGAGCATCCATTCCTCCTCCTCTGCGCTGCTGGCAGAGGGCTGAGCATGGTGGTTCAGTACTGCAGCCCCGGAGGAAAGCACCACCCACATAGGAGAATGGAGCCACAGTCAAAACCCAGAGTTCTAGTCAGCAGAAGACCATGTCACCGCCGGCCTAACCCTAACCCTAACCCTAACCCAGAGCTCTGGTCAGCAGAAGACCATGTCACCGCCGGCCTAACCCTAACCCTAACCCTAACCCTAACCCTACCCTAACCCTAACCCTAACCCTAACCCTAACCCTAACCCTAACCCTAACCCTAACCCTAACCCTAACCCAGAACTCTGGTCAGCAGAAGACCATGTCACCGCCAGCCTTGGCTCTGGTCTCCCCTGGGTCTTGATCCCCTAACCCTTCACTTCTGAATGATCTCACCATCGAAGGACTTGCTGCCTAAGATGTCTAGTGACCTGACCACACCTTGGTAGCTCCCCAGAATCATAGACTCTTAATGCTTCTTGGCCTTTTGGTTAAGATTAAGTGAAGAATCACGCATTCAGCAAACAAGGGGTTTGGGGACCCTCTCATATTACAGATTGGGGAGCTGGGCTGCACCCAGAAATCTTTCTTGAAGGGCTCCAGTCATCCCAGAACGACCTTTGGACGCCATGGTTCCTGTGGCTTGGACCTCACCAGGCTTGGCGGCTGCTTCCATGTCTCTGTTTTCAATTTGGTCCACACTAAACCATCAACATTGTTGGCTTTCTAAGGCCTTGAGGGGGTTGAGGGATCTTTTCCAGATTCCTTGTATTTCTGTCTCATTCTGGCCAATGGAAATCACTGACATCACCATTCTCACACTGTGGAATTTTCACAAACACTAATGGAATCAGTTTTATTCCTACTTAAGATTTTTTTGGAGGTGCTGTCCTGAGTTGGGGGGCCCAGAGCTCCCTGGAGAGGAAAGGTAAGGCATGAACTAAATGGTAGGACTGGGCTTTGTCCTCTCTACTGACCTTTCCTCTCCTGCCCAGGCCTCTTCTGGCCTAGCCCCATCACTGCTTGTTCTCAATGCTAGGGTCTGTACAAGACCCGCATGCAGACTTCCAGCAAAGGGGCTCTCTTTTCTGACCCAGAAAAAAAGAGGGGACCAAGGTCAAGTATTATAGGATTAAGTAGTATGTGAAGTTGTGTGTGGCAGTTCATCTGTAATCTTAGCACTCAAGGAGCTGAGGCAGAAGAATTACCAGTTAGAGGACAGCCTGGTCCACATAACATGCAAACCAAATTATTACTACCACTACTAACCAATGCTCATGGGTGGTGCAGGATACAGATGACTTTGACCCAGACAAGGGCCCATTATCTACTCAAGAATAGTTTAAAGGTCATCTGAAAACAAATGATAATACCAGGAGAGAAGTATAAAGACTGTCCCCGTGTCCATTTCAGCCACTGAAGGCCCGTGCCTGGATCTGAATGGCAGTGTGGGTGATATCTGCCTGTTGAAAAACACCTGCACCAAGATTCACTTCCACTTTAGTCTCTTGTTATCTGACTAGTGACCGTAAGAGGACCCTCTTCATGCAGATGACAGAGGGGCACAGGCATGATGCTTACATATTCTTCAACTCACCACTGCCCACAGGTTGCTAAAAAGGCAACCACAGTATTGCTTCACCAATCAAAACCAAAATGAGATAGCACTTAACACCCCACAGGATGGCTAGCACCAGAAAGCCAGAAAACAAGAAGTATTGGTGACAATACAGACACAGGGGACCCTGGTGCACTGCTCGTGAAGCACCAGCCACTCTGCAAAACAGGTTCAAAAACAGAATTACCAAATGACCCAGCAATTCCTTAATAATCAAAATCAGCAAAAGCAGAGGCTTGACGTCATCTTTATGCTCCCATATTTATGGCACCTTTATTGGCGAAAACCAAGAAGTAGAAGCAACCCAGCAAATAAGTCAAATATGGTGCATAGTATAGAATATCAGTCAGTCTAATAGTTATTAGCCTTCAGGACACCGTGTGCTAAGTGAAAGAAGCCAGACACAAAGCCACAAATCCTGTCTGACTCCATCGATAGGAGGCTTTTAAAGTGGTCAAACTCATAAAACCAGAGAGTGGAACGAGGTTGGCCAGTGGCTGGGGGAGAAGGGAATGAAGACTGTACAGTGGATTCAGATGAGAACTCTCTGGAGATGGGTAGCTGTGATGGCCGCACTTAGCAGCACCACCATCATCTTACAGTGCTGGCATCCCAAGTTTCATGTTACACATTTCACCACAATCAGAAAAAAAACAAAAAACAAACAAACAAAAACCTACTGCCCCGCATGCACCAGGAGACAGGGCAAAAGGCAAATGGGAAAGACAGGAAACTCAGAGTTTGGTGGTGGTGGTGGTGGTGGTGGTAGGGGGGTGGGGATTTGGAAAAGGGGCCTCTGAACAGTGGGAAGCCAGGGGTAGCTCAGCACTCAGAAGTGGGCGACACAAAGGCTTAGAAGTTTGAAGAGGTTGGTACGCAACACAGCTACCGCAGGCCCAGATTGCAGTCTGAGGAAACCCCCAGTCAGGTAAAGACCTTGACAGGGCAATGCAATAAAATTTGAAGGAGGGGGGCTGAGGGATAAGGCCTGTGTTCCAAAGGCTCTGATTGAAGGGTAGGGAGTCCCTCAGCCAGAACTGCCAAGAGCTCACACAGGTGAGGGTGCTGCTGTGTGATACAGGGCTGGGGCTTGTGGGGGCTCCACAGTTGAGTGAGTGTGAAAGCGTGCCCAAGGTCACACTGTAGCAGGAGGATGATGTGTGAAGGGACTTGAGGAACTCCCCGGGGAAACCAAGGGCCAGAAAGTAAGAGTTAATTCTAAGCACTACTTCCTGGTTTTGTCCATCTTTGTTATTTGACTAGACTCAAATTTATGAGAACATTGTTGCTGCCTTGGCTGACAAAAGCATTTTTTTGTGTGAGACATTTAATGGTCATTGAAGATCGTAAAAGCATTGACTGCCTTATTAAGTCTTCATGTGGCATGTTGCGTGGTATGCCAAAACCACAAAAATCCCCATGAAGCTTCACGCAATGAAGTGTCCAGCAGCCAGAGTCTCTGGGGATTGCTTCACTATTACTAGGTTAAAAAAATGTCAGCGTGCGGGTCAGAAATGCCTCCTATTCAAAGCAAATATAAAAAAAAATAATCAGCTGGCCGTAGCCCCATCCAAGTCTGCAAATTCTCCGTGGCTTTATTCTGTCTCCCACATTGATTCAAGAGGTCTCTGGAGAACATGGTTTTCCTCATGCCAGTTGTGAATGGGGCACAAGCCTACTTCAGAGCCTGCTCTGACACTTGTGAAAAGGAACAGTAGTCAGAGATGAGGAGGTGACTGATTCATTAAGTGCCTGACCTCTAAGCACGAAGACCTGATTTTGATCCCCAGAATTCATATGCAAAATCCAGCATAATGGCACATGCTTGTAATGCCAGTGATGAGGTGGGGATCGCTGGCCACCTAGCCTAGTCTAATTGGCAAGCTCAGGTCCCTGTGAGAGAATGTCTCATGCAAGATCTTAGGAACAAGCCAGGGACCACCTTGTAGTGGGTGGCCCTGGCTATCACACCCTGGGTGAGAATAGGATCTTCTTAGAATTTTAGATCATTAAATTCTTCTCTTCAAAAACCATCAGCATGAAGAGTGGGGAGGGCATCATGGAAGGTGACTGCAGAGGCAGGAAGAGGGAAAAAACAGGCCTTGGAGGGGACTTGGGCAGGTTCTCAACAGAGAGGATGACTGAGTATGTCACAGCTAGGCTGGCTTTCTGGGCTGTAGTCTCCCACTTCCTCCCTGGGGCAGAGTTCTCAGTCTTTTCCAGAGGCTTGTGCCCATGTAAGGGATCAATAAGCACCTCACCATTTCTCAAGTCATATTCGCTGGATGTTCACTGTGGCTTAGGAGATGCTCTGTTAGTAAAGTCAGGCTGTGCAATCATGAGGACCTGAGTTCAGATTCTCAGCACACAGAAAGTCAGGCCTGCCAGCATGCACCTGTAGTCCCAGCATGGAGGACACAGAGACAGGCCATCCCTGGGACTCACTGGCCAACAGCAGAGTCAAATAGGTGAGCTCCAGGTTCACCGAAAGATGCTGTCTCAAAAGAAATACAGTTGAGAGTGATTGAGAAAACATTCAGCATTGACTTCTGGCCTCCACGCAAATGTACATATATGCACATGTACACATACACACACATGAACACTTCCATACACATATACCACACACAAAATTTAAGAAAAATGTATAGATTGATTTATTTTATGTGCATGAGTGTTCTGCCTGCATGTCTGAGCATACACCATTTGTGTGTCTGGTACCCCTGGGTATCAGAAGAAGGCATTGACTCCCCTGAAACTGGAGTTAGGGATGGTTACCAGTCACCTTGTGGGTGCTGGGAACTGAACCTGGATCCTCTGCAAGAGCAAGTCCTCTTAACCACTGAGCCATCTCTTCAGCCCCACAATTTTTTTTCTGAGACAGGGTCTCACTATAGAGCTCTGGCTGTCCTGGAACTTACTGTATAGACCAGGCTGGCCTCAAACTCACAGATATCTGCCTACCTCTGCCTCCTGAGTACTGGGATTAAAGGTTTGTGTCACTACATCTGTCCTCTCAAAAAATTTTAAAGATAATAAAAGTCCTGTAATAAGACTGGAGAAATGGCATCCTTTGTAGCCACTACAGAACTTTTCCTCTGGAACCCATCTGTCTACCCAACACTGTCTGCCTCCATACTGAAGGGGTCCTGGGGAGGGAGGAGAGCCATCATTAACAAGATGCTAGCCTATTTCCTGTCTGCCCCAAAGTAAACTCCAGGAAGGCACAAGTTCATCGAAGCACATTCTTTAACCCTGTTAGGACACTAGAGGCCTGCTTCCATCATTTTCACAGAACTGTGCAATGCTAACTAGAAACAGGCTGGCCTCACCCCTCCTGAGGTCACCCTAGCCCTGCCTTGGTAGCACGCGAGTCAACCTTCTGATTCATCCTGAATTTTTTATCTGCAAAATTCCAGATCTGATTTCTGGATCCATTGGTGGTTTTGCAATATAGGAGTTTTTGTGTCTGGAAGTCAACTTTGCTAGGATGTGGCCCATGGACCGAGGAAGGGATGGAACAGGGGTGGAGCAGGGATCCAGCAGGGGTGGCGCAGGGATGGATGTTTCCAACATAAAGAAATGGTAAGTGACGAGATGATAGAGATATGTCAGTCATTCTGATCTGACCAGAATACATGCATATGTATGCTGAAATGTCACATACTACGTAAGCATATGCAATTACTGTGTCATTACAAATAAAAAAATTTTAATATACTATTTTATTGATTCTTTGAGAACTTTATACAATGTATTTATATTGTATTTACCCTCATCCACCCCCCAGCTCTTCCCAGATCCACCCCGCCTTTCCACCCCTTCACAACTTTGTGCTCTCTTTATTCATGGAACTTTGTTTTATAAAACATTAGTCCATAAAAATAACTTGTACATCATAATCTGGAACATAAAGGTCCTCTAATAATACTACTTTTCATTCACAATGATGAGTCACTTTGAGAAACTCAAATGGATAAGGGAAAAGCCCACTGACAAGCAATGTTACTCAGACTTTTAAAAACTCGGAGAAAGAATCCAGTAATGAGAGACAAGACCAGTAGTGGTTTCCAGCAACAGCAGATTACAACAAAGAAATCACAGAGCAAACTGTATGCTTGGAAGGGTTTACACCTGTACAGGGAAGGCATTGCTGGTGTTGGGGAGCATGCGAGTGTGTGTGTGTGTGTGTGTGTGAGTGTGTGTGTGTGTGTGAGTGTGTGTGTGTGTTTTCTGGGACTGGAGTCCTCTCCCCACGCTGCTTCCCTTGTCCTAGAAGGGGCCAGGGAAATGCTACTTGTACTGGGCACGAGGCTTGCTGTACTGGGCATGAGCCACACTGTTGGCCTGGGACTCCCCTCCTAGCTCCTCATTGCCCTTGGCCAGTGCACAGGAGCCCACACTCTGAGCATCAGACTAGTTTCTTTAGTGGCTAGGGGAGAAAAGGATGACAGCTTGCAGCACTGAATTTATTGTTTAAGGAGATGCACACTTCCCCGGCACCTTTCATTGGTTGTGAAGTAGAACTTACTGTTCACAAATTTATTCCCCAGGCTGCCGGGGAGCTCTTTGAAGAGAACCCAGAGGGGTTAGCAGAGCCAACAAAAGTCATTCATACTGCCTCCCACACACACATTTTCTTTGTTAGTGAGGCTCCTAAGCCAGCAGAAGCATGGCATGACATGACTTGACTGGAGGCAGCCTGTTGACAAAGTCTGTCATTATATCTGCTAGGCAAGATGGGAACCCAAATCTGACGAGTCCTCTGGGGGAACCAGTTACTTCTTACCTGGCCATGCGTCTATCACTGTGTGCTCTGACCTCGGGGACACAGCTGGCAAGTCTAAGGATAACAGGAATGCTAGAGAACCAGGAGGCATTCTGAAGGCTGAAAATTAAAAAAAAAATGGACGCAAGGATAAAAAAAAGGGCTCCAACTAAGGAGCGTGGATCTCATGGGAAAGAATACAAGGCTTGGCTTCAGCTAGACAACAAATAGGAAGGTAAGGCCTGGTGTGAGAAAAAGTTCTGCAGGGTTGAATTCCTGGATATTTTGATCATAGGGTCCCAGCTTAAGCCTGCTCTAGGACCCTCGGGTCCATGGTGAGGAGACTTCTCTGCCTTTTCCCTAGGGAGACCTGCACCATATTTTCTGAGGTTGAATGAAGATCCCGGAGCTGAAGGGAGATAGGCTCAGCCCAGCTGAGGGTGCCTTTCCCACATCTGGGGACTAATAGACTTGGTCTGGGTGGTTCTCGAAGGCAGACTAGAACCCACTGAGGTAATACTGGGTCTAAGGACAAGGATCTAAAGACAAGAGTCCCTTGGGAGAGAAAGCCTGTCCTCATGTCCCTGGCTGTCCACCTCAAGGCAGCTTGGGGTAGTTCATATCCTAGGAGTTCAGCTCTAAGTCCAAGGGTAGGCCTGGGCTAGGAGAACCCTATAATGTAGGGCTTGGGGAACTACTAACTAGGGTGAGATTTGATCCCCACCCTGTTTGTGCCCATTAGTATGACAGCCCATACCTAGATACTCTTGTCTCTACTGCCCATGGAAACTCTGTGCCCCAGTAACATTGCTGAACAGCTTCATAGAGACTCAAGGGTTGGCAGGCCTGAAATATTTGCTACCTGGTGCTTGAATAAAAATGTCTGCCCATGACTTAACACGGTTTTCAAACCCTTTAGCCACTAAGGCTTTTTACAATCAAAGCTTCTGAAGACATGCACCAGATACGAAGGATAGGTTCCCTACTCATCCTTCTCCTCACTCCTGCCCCAGGCTAGGAAGAAGACAGGAATACCCAAAAGCCTTAGCTGGCTGCCAGGTCCTGGTGTGTGGGTTGGTTGTCTGTTGTGCTACTTTCTCTTTTTCAACGCCCAAGCTGCCATCTTTTCTGATTACAGATGTCACAAGCTCGGAGTTCTTAAAAGTCCCCTGGTCATGGGAGAAAGAAAGTGCCCCATTGGCCTCCCACTCCCAGGGGACACACTGCCTAAGGCATCCATGTGAAGCCTTTGGGCCACAGGAAGTATCTGGGCACAGTCAACAGCCTAGGTCTCACCGAGCACAGCAGGAGGAGCAGAAAGTTGCCCTCCTGCCTCCCTGGGTGCTTCTGTAACTCACTACCTCCTACAGTGACGGCTAATGGCTTCTTCAAACCACATTCCACAGTGGGCTAGGGACTGTTTCCTAGGAGGCCCAAAGCCACTAACATAGTAAGAGGCCTTTGCTATCCGCCAGGGCCCTTCCCCCTGCCCTGGATGGGACCGAGACAGTCTACCGACCACCCAGGAAGTGACCTAATGGAAGAGCAGGAAGGAGCTCATCTCCCAGACACTTGCAGCAGGCCTAGCACCCGGCCTCATTGCTGAACAAGAAAAGTGACTGCAACAGGCCCCAAGGGCCAGAAGCTGAGGAGGAGTCACACTCAGCTTCCTGCAGGAGGCCTAGGAGGATGAGTCACGTTTTCAATTCACCTGACTTTGCCAGACATAGATGCTCCAAGAACCAGACAGAAAGTGGACAGGCTAGGTCAACGGTTGGTGCCTTGAGAGGGGGCTGTCTGTCACGCCACTGTGGTGGTGGCGCTTGCTCCGCCAACCTTGGAGTCCTTGTTCTTTTCTGCCCTTCCCTGACACTCAGCACAGCTGCCAAGCACAGGCTGTCGTTTCTCCATGTTTGCTTTTGTCCTTTCCTACACCATGGCTTGAGGATCCACATCAAACCTCCTTGGGTTTTGTCCTGCTCGTCTTTTCAGGGCTGTTTTTGTTTTAGCTGAATTAATAGCACTCCTGCTTTGTGATATTTCCCCCACTTGTATTTGTTGCATTCTTCCCCTCTCAGATTAAACAGGTCAACAGTTCCAACTAGGTAGACTGTCACCCTAGCGACCTCCCCCACTCACCCCAGCGAGCACTTCCCCCATCCTTTATATACACGCCACTCTGCTTCCCCTCAATGCATGCTCACCCGACATCCCCACCCGCACTTCCTCCTACACACGTTTTCTCCACTTTACCCCACTTCCTCCTTGTTCCATACTCCCACCTCCTCACAACCCCCCATCTCCATACCTTCACACACACACACCCTACCCGGTACCCACCCTCTTCTCCCTCCAGTATCCATCTCTACACACACCAGCCTCCCTACCTCATTCAACTTCCTGCATGTAGAGATAGATGCTCTATCTCTACATAACAATGTGCCACGGGCACACCCAGGCTTCCTGCACACCAGACACCCCCACCTCCCCATGGCTTCTGGGGTGTTTACCCCAAAGCCGCCTGCACTCATGTTCCAGATCCATTCTATCTGTGTCCTGGCTCTGTGTGGCTTACAGGTTTAGGAGATAGGTTTGGCTCTGGAGGTTGAGAGCTGCTTAAGGGAGTGTTGAAGTCACTCTGGAGGCCAAGGCTTTGCTCTCCACGCTTTCCCGTTACCCACCTTCCTAGGGACACCATTGAGAGGACAGGGTGGGGAGCAGCAGCTTCAAACGGAAGGGGTTGGAAGGGCTTCTTCCATTTCTTTTCTTAATTACTCCACAAGTACAACTTCCCCTCCTCCTCTCCTGCTCAGCCTCTGGGAAGCTTCCTGCCCAGGCAACCATTGTCTGCCAGGCAGACTTCCGCATGGGCTGGACTGAGTCTTTAACAGGTTTTCCTAGTCCCTCAAAACACTGCTTCCCAAAGCCCCTTCTCATTTCTCCTGGGGGAACTGGTCTCATGCTGGCTTGTTTCCCATCTGCAAAAGCTGCTCTGCACCTTCTAGACGTGGGCTTGGATGGAGGCTTTGGCTGGACAGCTAGTCTCTAAAGGCGCCAAGGCACATTTCCGGACCCCACTGACATTTAGAAAATCTAAACATTCATAAATGTCTGCACAGATTTTTTTAAATAGGCAATTAGTTGCTAAAGGTCTTCGTGACTTCCCACAACGTTGAGCCTTTCTTCAATTTACTCCCCCCTCTGAAAATCATATTCCTCTTCATTTCCCATGGTCATTTCTGGAGCAGCTTTGTTCCGTGGGGGAAGAAATCGGCAAATACTCGTGAGCAGGAGTGTGGGACTGATCCTGGTCAATAACAGATCCCAGAAGACAGCAAGGCAAGCAAACAAATTTCCCCAACGCCACCATGAGCCACACTCTTTGTATCTACATAAGTTATTTGCTATATGTTTATGCTATTCCACTTTAATTTTATTCTGAGAACGCACTGGATGAGAAAGTATCATTGCTCCCATTTTACAGGTAAGGATACTGAGGTTTAGAAAGGAAGCATACCTCCTTAAGGGAAGCTGACAAGACAGCAGCTGAGGCAGCATCTGAGTGTCAAGGTTCATGCTCCATCTACCAATGAGAGGCTCTGGCAACTAGTTAGAACAGAAGCCCACACTGTCATCCAGAGGGACCCTATCCCACATGGATAGTGGAGGACCTAGGGTGAGGACTAGCATTCCTCAAACGGTCCAGCACACAGCAAGGAGCTTGTCAAAGGACACCATGTGTGTCCTCACTGGGGACTCTGAGGGGCTCTTGGTTTACTCAGTGTCCTATAGCCCTTTCTCCATACCACGTCACATCACAGCCACGGGGCTAAGTGCAAGGACACATGCCTCTGCAGCCACCAGAGCTCTATGGGAGAGTGTTTCTCTTTTAGACCCTCTGAGGTACTGAGATTCAAAGCAGGGAGTAAGTGGCCCAAGGCCACACCGTCAGAGAGTCTCCCAGCCCAGTCTCACCCGAGGACTGCCTGGCTCCAGCAGACAGTTCAGGCACACCATTTGGGCATCATATCCAATGAAATATGTCCTTGCCTCATGACCTTGCATAATTCAAAGCTGAAGTTCCCATAGGAATACATTCGAAGTAGAGTCACGATCAACCTTTTCCGATGAAGTGAGACTTGATGAATATTTATTTATCTGAACATATTAACATGGCACACTTCCACACTGCATGAGCACCTAGTACACAGCCCAACTAAAGCCACAGATGTGACTCCTAGGCCAAGGCCTGCCTGGCACCAGGAAGATGCCCCGAAGGGAGTCCATCCCCGAACACTTCCAGCTGTTGCTGGAGTCCCAGTCAAAGCCAGTGCCGCTGTATTGTTGCAATCAGAGTTTGCACAAACTGGATGAGCAACAACAAAAAACAACTTTATAGCCCATATTTCCCCGCAGCCTTGCACACTGCGGGCCTGTCAGGCAAGCTGTGGTGATTTGGCCAGGAGCAGTGGGGGTTAAGATTGGGCTGGTATGACTCCCTGTGATCTGGGGGCTTTGTGGTAAAGCCCAACTCAATCTAAATAGCCATCCCTAATAAGGAGCAAAGTGAGACCATCTCTAACCTCCCGCCCATGGCTACGTTGTGCAAAGCAAATGCCATGGGCTGTGGGCCCAGGCCACGGGGAGCCGACCAGCCTGACTGAGTAGGCCATGGTGTGTGGTGTCTGGCAAAGTGTCCTCCCCTCAGCTTGGCCCCGGTGCCCCAGGCTCCCTTGCTGATCTCATTAGCCTTGTCTTCATGCACCAGAAAGGTCAAGTCCCCACTCTCCATCAGAGCTGGTCTCCAATGCCCTGTCTAGATAGAGAGGAGGAAGGACAGGACAGAACCCATGTTCAGAATCCTCATCCTTGGCTCACTTGAAGCAAGGCTCAGCCTTTAATCAGTTCAGGGTGACCACGTGCCTGTGAAAATGACTAGAGCACCTGACAGAGACTTTTTATCACCCAAGGACTCATCAAACAACAAAGGATATATCTCAGGAAGAGGGGGAAATTGAAGCAACAATGTAGGTGAAATGCCCCCCAAGCAACAGTGAACACAGACACCCACAACCTTGTAGGTAAATATCTATAGGCACTGAGCACTGTAGATAGGTAAGACAGGTGCTTCCACAGCACTGGGTAGCAATGATGGCCATGGGTATTAAGGCATCCAAGGACTATGTTCTTCTGAAGAATAAAGACATTCATCAGCCTAGAGCTTGTTTAGTCATAAATCAATGTTAAACACAGGGGTAATGGTGAGCCACACTATTTAAGAATTAGAAGATTAGCCAGATGGTGGCGGTGCACACCTTTAATCCCAGCACTCAGGAGGCAGAGGCCAGCCTGATCTACAAAAAAGATTTCCAGGATAGCCTGAACTACACAGAGAAACCCTGTCTCAAAAAAAAAATCAAAAAGCATCAAAGGATTACACATAATAGGCATGCCAATTGATCTATGAATTTAATTTAATCCCAGTAGAAATTCTAGAAGGATATTTTTCTTTTGAATATAAACAACCAGATCTCAAAGTTTCTACAGAAAAATAGAACAAAACTAAATAAAACACTGGTGAGGGAAAGCATGCAGTGTTGGCAAAGTGACAGACAGATCGATGGGAGGAAAAGGAAGGCCAGAGAGGAACCATGGATGTGCTCAACTTTCTCCTCTGTGTGGACGGTAGAACTCGGGGTCCTGTGTATTTGGGGCACACTCTCTACCGCTGAGCTGCAGCCTTAGCCCAAGACAACTGATCTGTTATAATGGTGCAAAATTATGGTATGGTGAAAAGACAGTTTTTGTAACAAAATGTGCTAGGAAAAATTACATGCATACACAAAAGGAAAAACATGAGCACTGATAAATGGTTAACTCAAAACAGATCATAGGTCTACATGTAAATACAAAACAATGGAAACTCCTTGAGAAAATGCATAGAAAGATGTCCCTTTCCTGTGACCAGGCAGAGGTCTTGAATGCAGTACCAGAAAAATGAGTCATGGAAGGGAAAAAATAAGGAAAAGTTGGATTTCACCAAAATTAAAACCTCTTTTTTTTTGTTGCTGTTGTTGTTCTGGAAGTGACATACATTCTGCTAAAAAAAACTATGCAAGATGAGCCAGAGATTGAGAGGAAATTTTTGTAATGCTCACACCCAACAAAGAGCTATCTAAAATTTGTCACACTCAGCAATTTAAAATAGTGACCGCTTATAATTAGTTAATGGGTTGATAGGCAGAAAGGAACATTTTCTTCAAGTGTCGAGGCCAATGGTAAGGCACCTGAACTCTTATAAATAAACCCTCACTTACACTCCTGTAATGAACCCTGATGAAACTCACTGAGGCATACACATGCGCACGGCGTGTGCGTGAACACACACACACACACACACACACAGGCGTGCAGACAGACATGAAAGTAGAAGAGGGGGGCTAGTTGAGAAAAGGAAAAGGATTAGCAGGCGTGGGAGAAAGAAAGTGAATATGATCAAAATACATCATGTACATGTATGGAAATGTCACAATGAAACCTATTATCATGCATAATTAATATATGCTAATTAAAAGAATTCTAAAAATAAAATGTAAGGAAAGGTTACCTTTCCCTAGATCCTTCACTACTAGTTAGTACCATGTTTAACCACATAAATTCTTGGTCTATTTCATCCTGTCACAAGGCATCCCAATAAAAAGCAGAAGTATGGGTCACAGAAAGAGCCCATACCAGATGAGGGTCAAGAGACAGGCCTCCCTGTCTCTCTCTCCTTAGCTACTTGGACCATGAGGAGATATTTGAATATCTTCAAGTTCCAAGACCTACTAGGCAACAATTTCCTCCTAACTGAACATTCCCTTCAGGTTGGAAGAGTGGTTCTCAACCCTTTTGAGAGTGGAATGACCCTTTCATAGAAGTCACCTAAAGCTGTCTGCATATCAGGTATTTACATGATTCATAACAGTAGCAAAACTACAGTTCTGAAGTAGCAACAAAAATAATTTTATGGTTGGGAATCACCACAACATGAGGAACTGGATTGCAGCATTGGGAAAGTTGAGGTAGAACAGGAATGTTAAGACTAAGGAAACTATAGAAACCAGTAAGACTCAGAAGTTCATAAAGTTACAAGATTTACAAAGCTTTCCCCCAGGTCATACACAGCAGGAATCAGCTGCTGGGGAGGAGGAGCTTCTGGTAGGGTTGCCTACAGTTA
Organism: Mesocricetus auratus; assembly: GCF_017639785.1. Taxonomy (NCBI): domain Eukaryota; kingdom Metazoa; phylum Chordata; class Mammalia; order Rodentia; family Cricetidae; genus Mesocricetus; species Mesocricetus auratus. The sequence goes on along the minus strand of NW_024429267.1, from coordinate 41,281,947 downwards.
TCCAGGGAGCTCTAAGGATACAGCTCTTGTGAGTCTTCACCCATGATGGAGTGTGCCTTTTGGTGATGTGGCCACCTTAGAGTTACCCATGCTCCTGAAATCCCTTCCAATGCTTGTGTAATCCCTTATCCATGCTGTTATAATCCCTTACCCATGCTCCTGCAATCCCTTCCCCTGCTCCTGCAATCCCTTACCCATGTTATTATAATCCCTTACACATGCTCCTGTAATAAGCCCGAATAAACTTATTGGTTCACCAAGCTAGAGCTGAGTAGAATCATCATTTTGGGATGTCATGTGGAGTGAACAGACATTTGTTCATATTTCCCTGGAAAAATTACATAAGTCCTTATTTTATGACTTTTCTCTGCACCCCATTAGTGTCCCAGCATCAGTGACTATACCATACAAATACTATGTAATTTAAAGTAAAATCGATGGGTTTAACAAACAGCTGCAAAACATCAAGAAAACCCTCAAACTTCATAGTGTTCTACACTTTGGTTCTCTTTCTTCCAGGCCTCTGTCGGCTCTGGTTCCAGGCAGGTAGTGTTTGGATTGACCCTGGCATAAAGCACAAGGAATCATGGGGACAGGCCAGCAACCACAGGGCCTCTTCATCCTCAACAAGCCAGGAACCAGGTATCTAGGCTACTTCATACTTCTGTGTGTTTCAATAGGTTCCACAGTTAGGACGGTTTGGAGGGAAACTGAACTACTAGAGTCAAGGAGGGTCTCCAGCAAGAGAGGAAAGAGGCATGACCCAGAGTGGAAACCCCAACCGTTGGGGTACCACCATCAACTCTGCACCATGCTCATCCAGTTTCATCTCCTCACAGCAGGAGTCGGAGTCACTCACCAGCCGCGGCAGTGGTTGAGGTGTATTGATAGGGTTCCGACAGGAAGTGTGGGAGGGTGAGGATAAAGGCACCTGCAGCCAGGAGGAGACCCCCTATGCCGATCATCCGTGGGCGGTTCACCCGGCTGCCAAAGTAGCTGACAAAGATGATGAGGATGGCATTGCTGGTCTGCAGAGGGGAACAAGGGATCAAAGTGAGAACCAGGTCCTGCCTTCCCCTAGCCCAAAGGAGACCGACAATATTTCATCTAGGGAGACTAGACAGGAAGGGGCCGTCCAGCATTAGCGGGATCCCTGGCAAAGTTAGGCTAGCCATGCCCTGATATTCTTGTGTATATTGTATTCTCACAGCACCAGCTTCCCCGCAGCCTCTGCTTTTTGGAGCAGCCCAGTGGAATTATCTGAACACATAATGGACTAATCCAAGCACTGGCCATTTTATCCACAAATCTGGAGTGTGTGCAAGTGTCTACAAGAGGGTGTGCTCACATATGCATGTGTGATACGGAGTTTTGATACGGAGTTTCTCACCAACCCAAAGATTGCCAAATATCTAGGCTGGTTGGCTCTAGAGACCCTCCTGTCCCTACCTCCCTAACTCTAGGATTACAGGCACATGCCGCTATTACACCTAGATTGTAAAACATAGGCTCTGGGGATGGAACTAAGGTCTTTATGCTTGCATAAGAAGCACTTTACAGCTGAGCTCTCTCCCTAAGCTCTCCTAGAAAAATCTTTTGGGGCAAAATCCAAGGAAGCCTCTGGTCCTGGAAGGCTTCTGGAGTAGCATATGTTCCTTAGTTAAACTCCTAACTTGAATGAGGTCCAGGGTAACGGACTCTGGACTGAAAGTCAGAATAACAACCAAGCAACGTGCATGACTCCACGCACCATGCAACTGCTCTCATTTTATACTTTGTACTGGTTAATTTTCATCAACATGACCCACAATAGGCTCATCTGGGAAGAGGAAACCTCAGTCAAGAAAGTGTCTCCATCAGCTGGCCTGTAGGCAGATCTGTGGGAACATTTTCTAGATTAATGATTAGTGGGGGGGGGGCTGGCCCACTACAGGAGATGCCATCCCTGGCAGGTGGTCTTGAGCTGTAATAACAAAGCAAGCTGAGCAAGCCATCGTGGGAGCCAGGGAGAGGCGTTCCTGTGTGGTCTCTGATCCTGCCTCAGTTCCTGCGCTGGCTCCCTCCATGATGGCCTGACGTGGAAGTGTGAGAGCGATAAACCCTTTCCTCTCCAAGTTCCTTTGGTCAAGGTCGTTATGACAGCAACAGAAAGAAAACTAGAACTCGATAGCAAAACAGTCAGTGTCATGTTTACATCCATGAAGCCAGGAGACAGACTGAACCAGGGAGGCCCGACTTTAGGTTGTCTATGCCGTGCTAGAGCAATCTTCTGGAGGAGTTGGCTTCCGTCCCCAACAACTCTGCATCTAACCCACCTCCATAGCAATCCTAAATTCTTCAAAACGAAGGACAAGAACCAGACATACCACTTCCAAGTCCTGCCCAGTGTGGGCAGGACCACTGTGTTCCTGATGCTCCTTAGGAGGTGTGTTCCTTGTGTCCACCCCTTTGGCCCCGAATGCCTTTCCTCTCCCATGCCACCTTCTCATGGAACCTGCTGAACATCTTCTAGAGCTCTATTTCTGTACATTTGTCTTAGCTTTTTGTCTGTCTGTTCCTTTCTGCCTCCCAGCACCTAGGACAGTGTCTGGCATGCAGTTGGAGCTCATTAACATGTGTCAAGGAGCATGACCAACAGACAGAGGCTGTGGCACAAAGAAGAGGGTGTGAAGCTGTGTGAGGTGTATGAGGAGGCAGCCTGGTCTCAGCAGAGAGCCCTCCAGCCTGAAGTTTCTAGAACATTCTGCAGCGGGTACCCAGAAAAAGAACAAGCTTATTCTTGGGTTTCATCTCTTTCCTTCTTGCTTCTCCATCGTTTTTTATAAATGAACTGAAATGTCAAGTCATTTCAGCTCTGCTAGCCGACTTCAAAGGGCATGTGCGAGAGGCGGTGGAATCCAAAACAAACCCAGGAAGGAAGGTTGGGGTTCCTTGGCCCTCACTCATCTTCAGAAGCTGGGGTTGGTTTCTCTGTGGGTCGCTGGACCTGCTTGGGTGCTGGGTGTTGCTCCCCAGCTTTTCTTCAGCAGAAGAGTGCCTTGAAAGAATTCTTTATTCTTTCCCCCACTTAAAGCACACCTCCAAACTGCAGTTGTTCTCGCCGAGAAGAAGAGGACCTCAGGCCTGGCCCATCACCCTCAGAGTGCCCTGAGAACAGCTCCATCTACGTGGTGGTGTTGGACATTTGAAACATGACATAGAGCCCATTAATAGTACACTCTGTCCTTCTGTGTCTCAAAACCAAGGCAGCTAGGGACTGACTGGAGATGGACATCTAGGGCAGAGCTCTAGAACTCCAACCCACCTTATCTGTTCCCCCTCGATGTCATGTCAGAGTGGACACTGGGAGCAGCTGCTTCCCAAGGCCAAGACACCATGGCTTCTCTGTTCAAGGCCGTCCCCCGCCCTTGAACTGCCACAGGCCGTCTGCGTCCTTTCCTCTCACCTGGCCTCAGGACGGCTTTGAAAATGGAGCTTCAGTCTGAAGGTTTGTACTCACTGCACACTCAGATGGCATCACCCACCCTTGCGCCAGGCTGGACTTTCTTCACGCCCCTGCCACCCCCCACACACACACACTCACCACCAGCAGCATACAAACGCCAGTTGTTCCCGGACCACAGTTTTATTTCAAGCATTCAATGGTGCAGATACAGTTTAAGTGTGAGAGCTCATGGCTTGGGATCCTCTTGACTGCTGGAGGAGAGGCTCTACCATACATGTCAGACCTCGTTTGTTTAGTACAGGAGTCTAGAACACAGGGTGAGAAGGAACCAGAGGCCATGTCTGGGCTCACCAAGAACTGTGGGTGACTTGTGATACGTACACAGGCCAGGGCCAGGCTACAGTGATGTAAATGTCAGAGGTTTGTTTCCTTGCTGTCTGTTGTCTGTGAGGACAATATCAAGTCAAAGGCCAAATTTAAGGGGTTGTATTCTGCACTGAGATGTAAACCCAGCCCCCTGTTATGCTCCTCTCAAATCCCATGGTTAGGACAGTACCCACAATGAAGTGTGGCCAAGAGCCTCTCACTCAGGGCTGGAGAAATGGCTTGGCATTTGAGAGCACTTGTTGCTCTTGCAGAAGAGCCAGGTTTAATTCCCAGCACCCACATGGTGGCCTACAACCATCCCTAACTACAGTTACAGAGGATCCAATGCCCTCTCCTGGCCTCCTTGGGCACCAAACATGCACATGGTACACATAGTATACATGCAGGCAAAAAAACATAAAATAAATCTAATTAATTTTTTTAAAAAAAGCCTCCCACTCACCTCATTCAGGCTGGAAATGAGACCCGAGGAAGAACTGGAGAGCCCAAAGCGCTTCTCAATCGTGGTGAGGCTGCTCTTGAAGTAGGCGCTGTAGAGCAGCTGACAGAGCTGTAGAAGGCCATGGAAAAGCACGAACACCTGGGTAACAGATAACAGCCCTGTGAGGTCTCTGCACAGTGACCCAGGTGCCTGCCCAGCCTTCTATCCAGGGCTCTGGGGCAGCAGGGACTGCCTCCTCATGGGAACACTAGCTTCACTGGATGGTTCTGAGGGTAAAATGCTATCAGGTACCATACCATATTTCACCCCATGGGAAACAGTCCGAAAATTCTAGCCATTCCTGGATTTACCAGATGTTTTTGAGACCCCATCCCATGTCTCCCAAGTTGGTTCCAAACTCACTATGAAGCTGAGGATGACCTTGACTTTCAGATCCTTCAGTCTCTACTCTGTGCTGAGCTCACAGGACTGTGTCACCACATTTGGTTTTTATGCTGTGCTGGGCATTGAACCCAAGGCTTTGTGCATACTAGGCAAGCACTCTACCTAATGAACTGAACTACATCTGTCATCACAAGGACCACACTAAAACCACGGGGATGTCATCCTCCATGCAAGGCCCTGACTTACACAAGCATTAAGGGCCATTGGTACCTTGGGTTGCTCCCTAGCCGTATCACAATACACCATGGACTGCTGCTTGGTCTTTCTACAGAGACCTGAGTGAGCTGAAAGCCATCCTCTATTCAATATGGACCATTCTTACTGACACCAGTGAGTTCTCAGTTGGGATGCTCTGCTTCTCCTGATCTGCCCTCCATTCCTAATCTCCATCCTCCAAGGTCCAGCTCTCCTATCTCCAGGAAGATATTCTGACACCATACTCTAACCATCTAATTGAATAAATACCCTCATTCCATCTCACCAAGCTGTTTATCAGGGATATCTTGACCTCTTACAAGAACATCTATGGCTGGACTTGTCTCCCTCTGGATGGATGTTCAAGGCCTTGGAGAAGTGCCAAAGGTTGTCACCGTGTCCTACCTAGCCTCACATGCCTTGTCCTGTGTGTGCTGAGTAAATGTGAGTTCCATGCCTGACAGGGATAGATGTACATTGTAAAGCAAGTTAGAGGAGGAATTTGATGATGTCCTCAGCTCCAGGCTGAGCCTTCCTGGGATAGCAGCTATTGCATGAACAGGTACCAAGTCCTACAAGTCCCACATCCTTAAGCAGTGCTTGGAAGCTTCCTTTGAGTCATGCTTTCCTCCATGGAAGAGTCGGTAGCTGTCATGTTTCATACCCTGTAAAAGTTATTCTCTTAGTTGAAGGGCTGGTGTCTGAGAAGAGCAACTATGGCTATACCTTCATCTTCATTTCCCTCCAAAACTGAGCCTACCTCTCTTCTGGGCCCTCCCTCCAACCCATGAAATTTCCTAGCTGCTAGCCCAGAGCCTTGGCAAAGCCAACTTGAGGCTTCTGAGACAATGCCCAGAACTCACTGCATGTCCATCTATATTCATGGCCTCTTAATCCAAGAAGGTCATAGCACTCAGGACATCAGACCCCTCCCCCCAACTACTGCCTGCTTCTGAGCCGCAACAACTAGCCCTCTCCTCCACAGAGGCAAAAGAAAGTCTGCAAGGATCCAGAGGCATCCCTCTAGTCCTGCCTTCCAGAAAGCATCTTAAGTGGTTTCTTTCATGAGCTTGAATCTTCTCAATATTTTGTGATAGTTTTGGGAATGATTTTGTCCCAGTTTCTTTTCCAACATGGAGAAACTGAGGTCCATAGATGGAGAACCTGGGTGCCCAGCAATGTTCCTGCCAGTAACTTTTGGAGCCTAGGGTCTTGTCATGTGAGATGTATGGAGTGGGTGGTGTTTGAATGCGTTTCTCACTCTACATAGCTGTCCCCTTCTCTTGAGTCCTTAGTTTTTCTCAGTTGTGAGGTAACTCAGCTAAATCATTGATCCTGAAGTCAACTTTGGGTAAAAACAGAGGATAGAGGGCGTGGGGGTGTCTCTGGAATAGAGTTTAAGGCCCAAGTCTAGATCCACAGAATCAAAATCGGTGGGAGTTAAGTCCCACATGTATGTTTTGAAAGAGTTCCTGAAGCAGAAACTGGTGGGCAGCATGGATTGTAATTCCTGGGCTGAATGGTATGTTCTGGCTCTGTCCACCTCTGTGTGGTGGAGGATCAGAAAGGGAAAAGCAAGCACAGAGCTTGGACGTGATGAGGATGGTCATCGCAAAGGTGTTGATGAAGGTGGTATGATGGCATCAGTGTTGATGGTGACCAAGGAGGTGAAGGTGGTGACGGAAGTAAAAACGCTGGAGAAGATAACGTTAGAGGTGCTGGTGAGGGTGGCGGCCAGTGTGATATTGGAAGTGAAAGTGGTAATAAAAGTGAAAACAGTGGTGGAGGTGATGGTGTTTGTTCAACTGGACACAGCATAGAGTGATTTTTTAGAAAAGGGAATCTTAAGTGAGAAAGTGATCCCACCAGACTGGTCTGTGAGCAAGCCTGTAGTACGTTTTCTAGACTGACAGTTGATGTGGGAAGGCCCAGATCACTGTGGGCAGTGCCACTCCTGAGCTGGTAGCCTTGGGTTATAAGGAAGCTGACTGAGAAAGCCATAAAGAATAGGCCAATAAGTAATGTTCCTCTGTGGCCTCTGCATCAGCTCCTGCCTTCCGGTCTGTGCCTGCCTTGTCCTCTTGCTCTTATTGTTACCTGGAAGTGTAGGACAAATTTAACTCTTTCTTCCCCAAGTTGCCTTTGTGGTGTTTTGTCACAGCAACAGAAATGTTAACTAAGACAGTATTAATGACGGTGAAGACGCTGGTGATGACAAAGTATTTGGTGAAAATAATGTAATGGTGAAAAGATGATAAGTGGGTGCTCTGATTTCCTTTCTTGTTGCTGTGATAAAAACACTCTGACCAAAAGCAATTGAGGGAAGGAAAGGCTTTATTTAATCTTACAGGTTACAAACAATCATTGAGGGAAGTCAGGGCAGAAACTAAAATAGGAATTTGAAGCAGAAGCCATGAGGAACATTGCTCTCTGGCTTGCTCAGACTCATTGTCATGGAGCTAGCTTCCTTATCCAGCCTAGAACCACCTGTCTAGGGAATGGTACTGCCACAGGGCACTGAGTTCTCCTATATTAATTTACAATCAGGACAATCCTTCACAGGATGCCCACAAATCAACTCCATAAAGACAATTACTCAACTGAGACTCTTTTTAAGGGATAGGGATGACTATAGGCTGTGTTGATGGCGGATGCTAACTAGGACATAAAGTGTCAGTAAAGATGGGGTAAAGGTGATAGTGATGGTATTAGTGTTGCTGATGGTGAAAGTGTTGGTAGAAGTAAAGGTAATGGCAATGACAAAGGTTCTGGTGAAGGTGATGGTAGTGAAGATATTAGGACTGGACAGTTTGGTCATTGCTCACGCATACAAGACACCAACACACTGCATCTTAGACTATTCCCTGGGTCAGGCTGGACTCAGGAAAGAAGCAATCTAACACATAATGCCTTAGATCAACTCTTGAAAGTTAATGCTCCTAAAATCGCCTGAGTTCCTCTTCTGGACATGCACTCTTTTAGAACATTCTCTTGACAACCCCATGGCAGTCAATTCTTGGTTCCTCTTCAAGAACTTTCCCCAGAGCTCTACATTCTGGTGTAGTATTCTACTGTCTGTTGGGCATGTCTACACCAGACCCCTCAGACTGGTTGCTCTCCAGATGTGACAGACTGTCTAGTTCAAGGTTGCTTTCTCAAATCCCTGTACCCTATTGATGGCTTTTGAGTAGAGGTACCTTGAAGGCTTGGTACATGCTTGTAACAAGAGTGGCGTCTAGCAGAGGAGTAAGGGAAACCAACTGGGGGAAGAGGACATGTGAGAAGGGACCAGATCAGAGACCCTCACCGAAGATGAGTTGTCACTGACTTTAAATGGAAGAAATGCCAGAAGCCATGAAGGAGAAACAGCCATAGGTGAAGAGGGGCCCAGGAGAAGCATGGTATGGGTAAGAAGGACGGCAGAATCTGAGTTGGTAAACTTATGTTTCTGAGCATTGAGTTCAGAGAAGACCCATCTCCCTTTGTTTAATTAGTAATGAATTATCAGGAGTGAGCAATCCCTACCAACTTCCGATGCTGTCTCCTGAGAGGAAGATGGGGACGGTGGGAGAGACACTGCCTCCAAGTCTTTCCTAAAGGATGCGCCTTTGCTGTTTCCAGTAAGTAATGGAATTCTGCATCTTCACCTCTGAGCTAAGCCTTGCCACACCCTGCCCCTTCATCACCAAACTCACACCAGTGTTGGCCACTGCAGCCTGGGCCGATCTGCATGCTTCACTGATGCTCTGGCATGGGTGCTCTTATGGGTCTGAGTCATATTCCCGGGGCTTCTGCAGATGCAGACAGCTGGGATGTGTGGCTATCACAGCAGGAGAAAATGCCAGTTAAAGAGAAAGCCACAGAGGGATGATTTTGACAGAGCTTGCTGGTCAGGGCCACTCCCAGGGTCACAGGTACCTGACCCCGCATACCGTTTCATGAGGATGGAACCAGGAGGCCGCGTCCTTGTCCTCTCAGACCTACCAAATACCTGTTCATAGCCAGCAGGGGAGACAGAAATGGTCACCTGTCAGTGTAAAAGAAGTGAAAGCCATCCCTTGAGGAGGGCCTGGTTTGAGGGGACACGTAGATTGACAGTGGAACTGGGGGGGGCATACTAGCTGGCTTACAGCCTCCCTCTACTTCACTTAGGCCATACCAGTTTTTAAAGGTTTAGGTTTTGGAGTCACATAGGACTAGGTTCAGATCCTGGCTCTGTAAGAAACCTTTGGCTACCAACATGGTCACTCTGAGCCACAGTTCTTTTAACAGTACTCAGGAGCTGTAACACCCTAATGGAAAGGATTACTCAAGGGGTGTGTTTAGGACCCTTGGCACTATGCTGGGCCCACAAGCTGCCCTAACTCTCTCTTCCCTTGCCCCTAGAAATTAACCCCTCTATGGCTTTCAGTTCTGTGCCATGAGAGGTGGAAGCTGGGTATGCTATATTTGCAGACTGCTACAGAGGCCACTCCTTGCTCCAAACGCTCCAAATCCAATGGAATTCCCTGGAGATTGGTGCATACTACAACACGTCCCCATGAAAATCTGCAACAATTACATTAGCACGCCAAAGGCTCTGGGAAGTCCTTCATTAAAGACCAGCTCAGCTTTGTTTAAGTCAATTTTCCCCATATATCTTTGTGTGTGTGAGCACACAGGGTTGCACATGAGTGTGCAAAACACACACACACACACACACACACACACACGAGTATACAAATGGTTTGAAGTCAACCCGCCCATAGAGCCATCTGCCTTGTTGTTGGAGGAAGGGTCTCTCACCGGGACCTGGAGCTGGTGGGTTAGGCTAGACTTGCTGGTCAGGGAGCTCCTATGTCTGCCCCCCCCCCAGTGCTGGGCTTGCGTGCACACACACCACCACACATGGCTTTTCACTAGGGTGTTGGAGACTGAACTCTGGCCCTTCTGCTTTCGAGGCAAGTTCTTTACCCCACTGCACTTCCCAGAACCCTGACCCACCCTTCTTTACCTATAAAAAGCTAAGTACTCCACTCCATTACATTCAATGCTTCACAGAAAGATAAGGGAAGTCATAAACAAAGATGAGCTACAAGGGTTTCTACTCCCAATCACTTCCTATCTCCTGGCTCTACTCTCACTCCATCTCTAGGCATTTCTTACTTCCACAAATTACACAACACCGCCGGGCGGTGGTGGCGCATGCCTTTAATCCCAGCACTCGGGAGGCAGAGGCAGGCGGATCTTTGTGCGTTCGAGGCCAGGCTGGACAGACAGCCTCCGAAACAATACAGAGAAACCCTGTCTCGTAAAAACCAAAATAAAAAAAAAAAAAACAAATTACACAACACATACAGTTTCTTGTTTATTGATGTCTCCCCAACAGGCTCCAGACTTCCAAGAGAAGAGATGGCAGGAGATTTTCAGCACAAATAATCCCCAGGGTTTGAAGCAATGTCTGGTTTCTAGCTAGCAAGTAAGCATCACATCTTCAAAATGCTGATGCTGCAATAACCTATGGTCTGGAATATTTAGCCAACAGAAGAGCCACTCAGGAACCTGGTGGTGAAGACACACACCTGTAATCCCAGGACTTGGGAGGAAGAGGCAGGCAGACCTCTGTGAGTTCAAGGCCAGCCTGGTCTATAGAGTGAGTTCCAGGACAGCCAGGGTGTGTTTCACAGGGAAACCCAGTCTTGGGAGTAGGGGCACTCAGGGCACTGCAGATTCATCACAATGACCAGTCTTGATTATTTATAAAACTCCCCTTTGACGTGGCTGTAATTTGTAAGCACAGTTCAGCTGTCACCCTAGCTTACCTGGCTCCCTCAGAATGGCTCTTGAGTATTTGAAACCCAAACTACAAAAGTTAAAGATTTGCAACTCTGTATACAGGGACTTTCTGATGTGGTTGAAATCATCTACATTTTTATGGCAGTGATATTTATACAGGTAGAGTTTATATCTAAAGTCTGTGTATTTTATTATAGGCAAACTAGACCTCAATAAAATTGGCTAAAAGAAAATTCCTTTGAAGACAAAATCACAAATATGAAGGTTTTCAAAATAATATTCTGACACTTTGAAGGGTGTTCCATAAACAGTCTTCTGTTTTTGTTTTAAAGAATGAGCATTGACAATGTTGTAGGAATGTTTGTGTACTCAATGGGCATATGCTGAAAGGTTCAAAACACAAGTAAATATTTAGATTTTGTGTCTGTGCTAACCCAAACATCTAGGTGTGTGTGTGTGTGTGTGTGTGTGTGTGTGTGTGTGTGTGTGTGTGTGTGTGTACAATTAACACAGCACTCTTGTAGGAAACCTTGCAGAGAAAGTCAGCAAACGCATCCCTTGCTGGGGAACTTTCTTGCAGGACTGGACGTGAAGACATCCAAATGTGAAAGTCATGCTATAGCCCCATTTCTCCAGCCCCATTCCACAATGCTGACAAACATGGAGGTTGTGGCAGGGAGAATGGAGAAGAGAGAAGCAGAGAAAATAGACTGGCCATTAAGACCAGCGACCTAAGAAAGGGACAGATAAAGTCCATGATGGTAGAGAGAGGGGTCCCAGGCCCCAAGGCAAGTTTCAATGACTAGAGGGGGGCAACTCAGGGTGAAGGGAACCTGACAACTCAAGAAAGGGTCAAAGGACACCCTAGACATGTTTTGTTTTGTTTTCCTTGTCATGTTCACAACTCGTTTTTTCCTATACTAGACATTGGAGCTATGAGGCAACTGGCATTAGACCATACAAGCACTGGCAGGCCATGGCGCTGACAGGCAGGTCTGACACAAACCCATAGTGTTACAGCCCAGATAACGACAGCCCCGGCTGCCACCCAGCTCTGATTTTGTGCACACTGACCTCGGGGAGGTAGAACTCTGCTCTCGTGAGACCACTAGGATGTGACTTCACTGAGGTTATGTGACACTGACTGGAACTGGATAGCAGCCTGTGGGTGGCCTTCCTGAGCATCGGCTGGTGACCACCCAGCACTCCCACTACTGGATGGTAGCTGTCTGCTTCTCAAAGAAACTGTCAAGGTGGACTAGAAAAGCAGTCTTTCCCAAAGGAGGGAGGGAGGAAAGGAGGGAGGGAGGGAGGGAGGGTAGACATAGAGAAACATTCCTCTCACTCCACAAGAGTGCTGGGTAGCTCCAGTGCCCAAGCTGCTCCGAGTCCTCTGCGGCCTGCTTTAGCTTCTTTGACCTCAGAGAGGACCTGGGACATAGCTCAGCCTGTAAAGCATTTGCATAAGCAGCCAATCAATCTGCACAACCCGTGTAAAAAAACCCCAAAAAGCTGGGTGTAGTGGTGTGCACTTGCAATCCCAGCACTGTGACGGCAGAGACAGGAGGGTCCTGTTTGCTGGCCAGTCAGCCTAATGGGGGGAGACCCAGGTCCTAGAGAAAGGTGCTGTCTCAACATCGGCAAAGTGAATGGCTATCCTGAGGAACAACACTTGAAGCTGACCTGTTGTCCATGGTCTCCTACACATGTGTTCTACCCACACACATACGTACGTACGTATGTACATACCATATATATATATATATATATATATATATATGCGCACATATATAGGTGCACATATACTCAAGTATACATGCATGTGTATACACACACACACACACCTTGCCTCGGAGACCACTCTCTTCCTCTTTTCTCTCTAAGCTGAAGCTGACTATGATCCAGGCCATCAGGAATACCACCGCTGAGAGGAATGGATTTCTTGGCAGGGAGATTTTCAAACCACCCTGAACCTCCAGCTGAGCCTGAGTGGCTCCCGCCTACAGAGACTCCTGGCCTCCATCAACCAGATCCCACTTAGGATGTTAAGATCCGTTTATACTTCTTTACACGTTTTATTACACCCCTCATCTTATAACTGGTATAATAATATGCATATGCTTAAAAATCTAAGCAGGACAGAAGGACTCGGAGTAGCAAACCCAGTGGGCGCGCAGATGCAGCCGGCCCCTGCAGTTGCGCAGTTCAGGGCTTCTGTTTCTCCTGATTACACATCTCAACCTTCTATGTTTACTTTAGAACTTCTTGTTCTGTCATTGTAGACTATGCACCATCATGGACAACTGCTCCTCCCACCTTTTTTATAGTTCTATCAGTACTTTTATTATTATTAGACCATCCCGCTTTGTGACAAGCAAACTTCCAGGAACAGGGACTGCCTCCTGGAAACTCCTCCCCCTGCCGCCCACACCCCCAGCTGGTAGTGTCCTTGAACCACGAGGAAAGAGTAGTGGGGTTTTCCCTACCCTCTGCCGGTCCTCACCCCCAGAATTCAGCTTTCTGCCTCACGACACACCCACAGACTCTATACCTACTTCCTCTAGGGCTGCAGCGGGCACCAAGCTCCCCAGAGAGCCTGCCTCTCCCACTCTATCCTACTCATCAATACTTCAAACCCCTGCCCATCCCACAGACATTATTGAGTTGTTTCATCCATCCATAGAGTCTCCCTTTCAATTGCTTCTGGTATCTTCTTACCATCCTTAATTATTATTTTCATCACAGTGGGGATGCCGCAGCTGAAGAGAGATGAACATATGCTCAGTCTGCCATCTTGAATTACAAACCCAATCTATTCCTAATCTTCTGCCCCTACTTTTTCAATGAAAAAAAAAGGACAGGTTCCCAGAGAGTGTTTAATAAATTACTAATAAATAAAGAATATCCTACATGGAAAATGTATAGCATGTTCCTAACCTGCCTCACGCTCAGCTTCATCCCACCATAGAGGCAGAATCATCTAAGAGAAAGCCTATTTGATAACAAGGTATTGTCTGCCTCATATAGTTTATTGAATGCTGTACCAAAATTGGAAGACAGGGCGGTGATGTACCTTTATACCACAGTGGTGTCAAGATCATCATTAAAGGACCATCCATTATATCCTGAGCAGTGGACCAAATTGTCAACCTCAAAGTATAAACAGATCCTCCCTTCCCCACCCCCCACTCAGGTCATGATGGTGCTGTCTTGTTGACTGAATCTTCCAGAGGGAGGTGTGCCTCTGACTGCAGGCATTTGGCCTGATAGTGGTACTATCTGGATGTGTGCTCAACCCCACTTACACTCCCCTGCTCTCAGCTCATCCCCCTTGCTGGCTGGCAGTTCACCAGTGATTAAGAGCTGAATGGAGCTGAATGGGGAGGTCCCAGGTTCAAGGCACCAGATTGCAACAGAGACGAAGATGTTTTCCAATATCATCAGATACCTCCGAAAGCTGAAAAAGGAGGGGGATAGAGTTGGTGCCTCTGGGACCCACCCGAGGGGTCTCATTGTTGGAAGAGGGATGGGGAGCCCTTCTTGTTCTTTCCAAAGGCTGAAGGAAGTAAATCTGAGAATCAGACAGTGTCCTAGGGTGGAAAGCCTCAGACAGCCACCAAGCCATCGAGCCTGCTGAAGCCTCCCTGCTGGGGAAGTATCACTCATGAAGTAATTTAGGAAATCAGATACTTCCATGCAGGAAGGATGTCTGCACAAGATAACACTCAGAGATTCAAAATAGCCAGCCCAGGCTCCAAGCTGGTGTCCTCCGGAGGAGAAAGAAACCATGGCATTGTCTGTTAGGACTATTAGTGTTGTTAGGATTATTAGTATTGTTATAAACTAGAAAAGGCCTTGGATAAGACAGTGTCCTGTGGGCTCTGGGAAGTAAAACAAAAACAAAAAAGTCAGAACACTCTAAAAAGGAACACAGAAGATGCAAGACACCTCCTTGTTTCTTCACTTGGGAAGTTGGGACTATATTATCACTAGAAAGAGTCTTTGGTAAGATGGGGTACTGGGGTGTCCTTCGAAGTAAAAGGATCTATCTGCTCAGTGTGGAAATGACCACGCTTCGTCCTCATTTTAAAGCTAGGGCATCAGGGAGAGAAGCAGCAGGGGCTTCTGAGCTCCCACCCACACTGGGGACCCTAAAAGGCCTCCTGTGCTGGCTGTTCTGTGCTGCTCTGGTCCCTCTCCTGGTAAGGGGCAACTTCCCATCTGGTGCTCAGGACCAGGAATGGGTGAGGCAGACCACAGCATGGAGGTGGTGACAGGGTGACAAGGAGGAGAGCAAACTGTGAGAGATTGTCTGAGGGTGACACTGTATGGATTTAGCATATTAACTAGAAGCACGGCTTCCTGGCAAAAAAGCACTGGGAAACAAAATTACCACTGGTGCTCATGTCAATATATGCTCAATTTCATTCTTTTCCAGAGATTCTGAAGGTTTGTTTTGTTTTTCTTTTAAGACAGTAAAACACTCCTTAATAGAGAACAAGTAGCATCTTGTGTTTGGGGGAAGTTGGCTCCGTGTCCCTTGTTAGGTTGAAATGAAGCCGCAGTTGGACAATGTACATTGAATGCGTTTATGGCAGGGGAAGGACATCCAGACCCTGTGAATATGGAAACTCTGCTATTTTATATCCTTCCTCATCTTTGTTCTGGTAACAAGATGGGATGTCAATATTTTTTCTCACATCCTGGAAGGGTTTGAAGATAAAGCCCATCCCTTCCTGCCTTCAAGCAAAGGGCAGCCAGTGTTTCAGACAGAGAAACTGCAAGCTGTAATGCAAACGCAGACTCACAAGAGTCCAGACCTCAGGAGCTGACCTCAAGAGAGGGGTCCTGTGGCCCCAAAATTGGGAAATGGCCACCGGGAAGCTCCGAGGGATGGCACTTACAGCCTTCACATCATCTTGCCGGGCTCTGTTACTTGTTTTCATTTCTCTGTTTTCCAGGCTTGGCATGTTCTCACTTTTACACCTACAGACCAACACATAGTATGTGCTCATTACACACTTGCAGACCTAGTTAACCTCACATGGCCCTGGGGAATGAATGATTCCTTGTGTCTGTGGAGAAGGTGACTAAGGCCCAGGGGAACTTGCAAAAGCATCCCATTTTGCAGTTGGCAAATGATAGCCAGCAGCCTACAGGCACCAAGTCACACCACCCTTCCAGTCCATCACTGTGTCTGCTCTTATGAGGGTGCAGAGGAAGGAGGTGCCACAGAAACTGTTTTTGCTAAAGTTGACAGTTCCTGGCCATCATATCAGTGGACCCTCCAAAAATTACCTACGTTCTATAGGACTCTCTCTCTCTCTCTCTCTCTCTCTCTCTCTCTCTCTCTCTCTCTCTCTCTCTCTCTCTCTCTCTCTCTCTCTCTCTCTCTCTCCCTCCCTCTCCCTCCCCCTCTCTCTCCCCCTCCCTCCCTCCCTCCCCTTGCTCCCTCTCTCTCCTCTCTCATGCTCCTCTCTCCCCCTCTCCCCCTCTCTCTCTATCTCCTACATCTATATCTCTCCTCTCCACCCCCACTTCCTGGGCTATATAGGGTCTAGTTATATAACCCAGGCTGGCCTTGAACTCCTACCTCGCAAGTGTCAGGATCACAGGTATGTACCACGACACCCAGCTAATTCAACACAGATCAGCTGGAAACTGTGATGTTGCTTTCTCTACTAGTTGTTCTGTTTCCATTGGGGGAAAAAAACCTTGGTAAGAGACTTCTTCACCCTCCACCAGCTGTGATGGTACCCAGGATTCCTTACTTCCACACATGCTTTCCTTTGGTGTCTCATTCACCCACCTGTGGGAGTTTGGCTGCTTACTGAAGCCTGCCCTCCTCAAACTGACTCCATCTCAGCTGTGTCCCTCCTGTTTCCACTGATTTCCCATCAAGCGCAGGCCCCGTACCATTCACGCCTTCCTACAGTCTCTTCCGGACTCTAATTTTTGCCCTTGGTGCATCCAAGCCAAATTTCAAATTTGTTACATTCTTCATCTATCTTGATCATCTCCCGTCCCTGCCACTGGCAGCTCTCACATGGCCCACCCTCTGTCACGTCTCCCTTCCCATACCTACTCTCTCCTCCTTCCTATATACTTTTTTTTTCCGAGACAGGGTTTCTCTGTGTGGCCCTGTAGACCAGGCTGGCCTCAAACTCAGAGATCCACCTGTCTCTGTCTACCAAGTGCTGGGACTAAAGGTGTGCACCACCACACCCAGCTCCTATCTACTCTTCAAACACCATCCAGGGGAGACTTTTGAGAACCTTTTATTAAAGCATGGCATCCACACAGAAAATGCCTATGTTGTGAAAGTTCAAGCTTGAAAAGATTCCCAAGCTGGCCTGGCTACTCAATAAAAACTGCACCATCCCCAGCTTCCCCAAAGCTCCCTGGGGTCCCTTTGGTTGCCTCCTGCCTCACCTCCAAGGCAGTCTCTCTCCCGACTTTCAGGACTCTGTCAGTTTGCCTTTGGACTTCGTAGGAAAGGACTTTTAGATGGCAGAATGATCCGAATTGGAGACCTGAGCTTGTCATGACAGTGACAAGCCTGTGGGTTCCCACCACCTTAATGAAAATGCAAACCCAGTACCCAGCCCACAGTGCCCTCCACACTCTAACTCTTACCCCCTCTCCCTAAGCGTCCCAGCATAGTGACTACAAGCCACCTCTCAGGTCCCAACCCACCACAGTCAGTGCTTGGTGCTAAGTGCTGAAACGTGTAGATAAATAGAAAGAGTGCTGCTCCCAGGTAATGTGCCGTTGGAGCAACAAATGATGAGAAAAGCTCTCCTTTGAGGGTTCTTTACCATCCCCTGTGTGTGGTCTGTGTGTGTGTGTGTGTGTGTGTGTGTGTGTGTGTGTGTGTGTGTGCGCACGCACACATCTGTGTATGGGTATATGAAGCCCAGAGAACAACCTTGGTTGCTACCTACTTCTTTTGAGACAAGCTCTCCTACGGAGCAAGAGCTTGAGGAGTAGGATAAGTTGATTGGTCAGCAAGCCCCCGGGATCCCCATGTCTCCACACTCTTTCCCACGTAGCACTGGTATTCCAAGCACCCCACACCACCACACTCAGTTCTGGTCTGTTTTCTAAATGTGGACTCTTAGGATCGACTCAACTCCTCACACTTACACGACAACCACTTCATGGACTGATTCGTCCTCCCAGCCTCCGGCACCTCCTTTCATGAACTTCTCCTCACCAGTCTAGTGCCAAAGAATGTCCCTTGAGCTACAGTTCCCTGTTGTTCCTTCAGGAACTGAGCCCAGACTGTAATTACAGGCACCCTGGGTGTTCTAGGCCCTACAGCATTCCTGGTACCCAGCACACACCTGTCACCAGCAGGGTGGGAAGGAAATGACCCAGAAACAAGGTAAGCATGAGGAAGAAGCAATCCTCCCCATAATACTAGCAAACATGGTAAAGACAAGGAATAAATGCCAAGTGAATGACCCCTAGTTACCTAGCCATCCCAAGGCTAGTGTTAAGTGCATACAAATTGTCAAATTGGGTTGTAAATTCATTGTACAAGCAGGTGCTTTCCTTCCATTGTATCCATTTGCCTCCCCCTAGAAATTCTGGAGACACAGGAATTTACTTAGCAAGTCCTTGTGCACTGGTTCTTTTACTCTCTTCAGAATTCCAGAGGCTGCTTCTAGCCCAGAGCTCCCAACAGATCCATCTCCATGTGGAAAAAGCGAGCCTCAGACTCAGTTTTGGCTTTTGGTCCTTCCCCTGGGTTTATTTTAACAGACAATGGGCATGAGAAGCACATTAAGCTGTGCCCCTGGGGTACCCATGGAAGAGTCAATCAAGTTCCTTGGGAAATGAGTCAGTGTTCGGGAAGGATGGGAAAGAACCGTCTTTATCCAGGGAAAGCCTTGCCCAGAGCAGCCTGTGTGTCCACACACCACCACCCATTCGCCCTCTATGGCTACAGCAGCTTCTGAGGAACCTCTATACACTTGCTGGAAGCCACAGTGGAGGTCTGAGAACAAAGGTCCAGCAGTCTATAGTGGGTCCTTGAACAGGCTTGAGGAGAGGATTTGGGGAGCACATGTGTGGGGGTGCAGACACCTGCCCACCCTTCCCCCAAGTGGGTCCCAGGCCCATTCATTGTCAACACTGTCTCATCTGGCTGCTCCCAAGTAAAAGTCCTTCTCCAGGTTATGGTGTTTCATAGTCTATACAAGCACACCCAGAGTGGGCTCTGTCCCTGCTCATGGCTCACAGACCAGGTCCTTCTCTATAATCAACAGTCACTGGCAGACACAACTTGTTCTCACATACCCCATCATGATCACTTCATGTTTCCCTCTTTAGCTTGTTGGGGGACTCACAGAGCTACAGGCTGTCTTTATAGGTACTTCCCTGCCAAGATCCATCACTCCCAACATGATGTCAGTCCCCTGAAAGTTTGGTCCTATGCAGAGCTGGTCCATCTGAACCAGGATCAGATATTCAGGCAAAGTCGGATGGTGGTGGCATGAGTCTTTAATCCTAGCACTTGGGAGGAAGAGATAGACAGATCTCTGAGTTCAAAGCCCACCCAGTCTACAGAGCTAGTTCCAGGACAGTCAGAGCTACACAGATAACCCTGTCTTGAAACAAACAAACAAAAACCAACTAACAAACCAACAAAAAGATATTCAGTCAAAATAAAACACAACAGAAAGATACAACATGCAGACTGCCCCACCCTCACAGTAGGAAAAGCAGCTTCCTTCTGCTGGTATCTTCCCTTGCTCCCCTGGAGGCAAGGAGAGTGGTAGGAAGAGAAAGCTCTTATCCAATGTTCGGATCTCTGCATTCCATCAGATACCTCAGAAGAAGAAATGCCTCTTTGAACACACGTGACCTCTAGTGGATCATGAGAGGGTCCTGCCACTGGTGCTCTGATTTTACCAACAAAGTACCAAAGGCATAAACCCAAGGTCTATGTGTGGAAGACTGTGGTGGGGAAGTCAGGATGGGCACCCCCACAAGTCTCCATATCTCTTCCATAGGATACCCCCCACCCGCCAGCCTTACATGTGGTCCCCAGTACATTTTGCTATGGTCTTGCTCCATCCTTTTAGGACTTACACAAAACATTAAGGACATTCTCCTGGTCTCCTTGATGGGTATTGGGGGTTGAATTTGAATTGTGTTTTCCAGAAAGCTATATTAGCATCCTAACTCCTGGCATCTGTCATTATTTGGGAACAGGGTCTTTGGAACTATAATCAAGATGATGGTTATTAAAATAGAGGAGGCTCAAACCCACTGGCCTTTGCCCATAAGAGGTTGACTGGACAGAGAGACACACAGGCAGGGACATGCATGACAGTGAAGACAGAGATTGGAACAATGTGTCTACAAGCCAGGGAATCCCCAGGATTTCTGACTGTTGCTAGAAGGAAGGGGAGGGTTATGGAATGCATGCCTTCAGCCTTCCAAGGGAACCAGCTTTATTCAAACCTTGACTTTTTAAAAATTTTTTATCTCTGATCTTCAAACATGAAGGACAATGAACACCTGTTGTTTTAAGCACCCTGGCTTTGCATTAAGCTCCCATGTGTGGTGGATGGCACTGGTCCATGACTCCACTTTGATAATCACTGCTATAGAGTCAAAGGAAGTCCTCCTGAGTCCAAGTCTTCCTTCCTTCCTGACATCTTTTTCCCCCAGTGACAAAGCTCAACTTCTAAACACACACATCTTGTGAACAGGGATGCTAAAAGGTAAACTCTTCATGTGGAGTGAGAATCTATGAGACTTATGGGATTTCTCTCCCCCATGGCTGGGCATGGGGAGTCCTCATGGGGTCTGGCTGCAAAGTGGGTATGGGGGAGCCCCCTTATGCTGATTCATTTCCTTCTTCACTTAGAACTCTGGAAGGCAAATGCAGGAGAATAGGGGAAAGTGAGTTCCCATCTACACCTGGCTGGTTTGGGATGTGATTTTTCCCTACAGACTTCAAGGTTCCTGAATGAAATCATCAGTGAGCATCCTCAGATGGAAAGATAAGCCAAGCAAACACGCAACACCTACAGCTGCCTTTCCAGGAGCAGCAGACATGAGCTCACCTACCTTCCACCACCCGCCCATTCATGTCTGCACCCCAGGGGCCTATGACCTAGCAGTGGGAAAGCAACATATGGAAGGAGCATCTAGACACTGGTGATACGCTCATCCTATGGCCTGGCAATGCTGGCGTAGAAGAAAGCTGACTCCTATCACAGCCTTTTCAAATTGTGGAAGGAGCAAGCCACACCCCCTCCTAGGCTTCTTACAGGAGCTCACCCAAGCATGCATGCCCCAACAGTTTCAGGAAGGCCCCACATTTCATGCATTGGTACCCCCAACTCCTAGAGCTGTCACAGTCTATCCTGCATAGGTCCTAATTGTAACAGTGCACTGGATGTGTCAGCATGGCTAGATTTTCCTCCACCCATTCAATCAAACACAACCCAAGTGTTGCCATCAAAGACTGCAGATGTCCTTAAAATGCAGAATCACCTGACTTTAAGCAAGGAAGATGATCCTATATCATCTGGGTGGGCCCTATGCAATCAATCACAAAACTTAAAGAGAACTGACGTGTGTGTGTGTGTGTGTGTGTGTGTGTGTGTGTGTGTTGGATAGAGAGGAAGGAGCTGCTGAGAGATGCCATGTAGCTGCCAAAAGGAATAATAGGTTAGGGCATTCTCCAGTAAGCCAAGACCACATGAAAATATAGTTATGGATTAATAATCAAGAAATAAGTAACCAGTAAGAAGCCTAAGCTATAGGTTAACAGTTTTATAATTAATATGTCTCTGTGTGCTTATTTGAGGCTGAAGTTGTGGGACCTGGAGGGACAGAAACCTCCATCTTCATATGTATGGAAGCGCGCGCGCACACACACACACACACACATACACACACACACACACACACACACACACACACACACACACACAATGGACAGAAGCTTTGACCCAAGCCAGTGAGTTCTAGAAGCCTGTTTGTGGTTGCCTGCTTGCCCCCAATATTGTGTGAGTCAATTTCTTTTTTTTTTTTTTTTTTTTTTTTTTTTTTGGTTTTTACGAGACAGGGTTTCTCTGTATTGTTTCGGAGGCTATTGGTCCATCCCGGCCTCGAACTCACAGAGATCCGCCTGCCTCTGCCTCCCGAGTGCTGGGAGTGAGTCAATTTCTTATACTATGTCTTAATATGTGTATCGGTGCCTTCTATTGGCTTTAGTTGAGTAAACCCTGAGTTGAACAAAAGAATGGCCTCCCCATCTAGAATTGTAATCCTCAGAACCTTTGAATATATTAGCTTACATGACAAAGAAGAAATTTGATAGATTGACTATGATTTTAAATTGGGAGGTTATCCAAGATCCCTGATGGGGTGATTTTCTCACCAGGGTCTTTTTGAGAGAGGAGGGGAGAGGGAGCGGAAAGATTTCCCAAGATGCCAAACTTTTATCTTTGAGGATGGGGGAAGGGACAGGACATGAAGGAATGTAGGTGACTCTAGAAGCTGGAGAAATCAAGGAAACCACTTGCCACTACATCCTCCAAAGGTACAGCTTTTCTGACACCCCACAGTGAGATCGTAAGTCTGTGTTGTTTAAGCCACAACAGTTGGGATCATTTGCTACAGGAGCACTAAGGGACATGTGTGAGTCCAATTCATAACAACCTCTTACCAGTACCTCACTGTCCTTATTCAGGAGGGGCCTTGTCTCTGCAGCAGGTTGTCAAATGATACTTGAAGGGGAGGGGCTTCGCGACACTGGGCCAGGTAACTAAACTATAGCTAGCTGTCTGGTTGACTGCCAAGCTGTGGCCAAATGAGTAGTTTCTTAAGCCTCACTTCATTTTCCTCTAAAGGTTGTAGTTATGTTGGTGGCTCCTTAGAACCTGCTGTGACTGTGGACTGCAGAGTTGGCAAACCATTTTCATTTTGCTCTTTGCTCAGGCCCTTTGCTGAGCATGACACCTAAGGAATTTTCCACTGGATCAAGGACCACGCCTCTTCTTTAGTTTCCCTTCATTTGTCCTCTTTCCTAACGCAGGAAGTCTCTATTACCCTGTCTCTCCACCTGCCTTATGAGGACAGTTTAGAAGAAGGGCCCCTGTTGAGCCACATGGTCCTTGACCCAGTGCTGATCACATACACTCATCTTGTAAGAAGTCCAGACAGTCCTTGGGGCTGGATTCCTAAGCTCTGAACCAGCCCCTGGGAGTGGGTACCGGAAGAACAGGGAGGGCTTCCTGGATAGACATGTCTCCTGTCTTCCCAGAAAAGAGAATGTACCACATTCTTGCCACTCTTTAAAGCTTCAAGTATTATTATCTATCTGACTTTGCTTCCGTCTCTGGGAAAGCAGTGAGACTGGAATGCAGTAATAGACATGAAGATGCAATGGACTAACAACCACGCTATGGAATCCCCATCCTTCTCACTGCGACCCTGCAGCATCCTTGGTCCACTCTCAGAGCCCTGAAAAGCAGGACTTCTAGTCTCTGTTGCTTCCTTTCATGTGCCACTGATGCAATGTCTCGGTGTACCCAGCAAAGGAGGATAGATGCCACCACACACTTTAGAGTTTGGAGTCAATAGTTTCATCTAAGCATAAATACAGAACGGGTTTGTGATAGAACAATAGAGAGCACAAAAAGTCACAAAGAGCAAAGTTAAACTGTTGGTAATCACCCCCCTTGTACTTTCTTAGAGCTGCCTTGCTCTGTGTGTTCTCTCAAAAGCCTGCATCCCCTCTGTAACACAGATGTCCATCCTGCATCATTTACTTAACACTAGAGAATAAGTTGCTCCCCAATGTTTAATTTTAAGCAGATGAGTTATATGATAAGACATTGTGCAGTGGATTGGGTTTCCATTAGTCCTTTCATTTAGAAGTCAAGTGAGTTTTGGTTTTTTGAAGCCATGAGTTGGCTCCATGTTCACACCAGATCTAAATGTACTGCACCACTGGAGTGTGGGTCTAGGTTCAAGGTTAGAGGAGAAGGAATGTGAATCCAGAGAAGAACATGAGGAAGTTAGAGTTCCAGAGCAACATTTGACAAACCTAGCTTAGAGAACAGTAACATCTCTGCATCTCTAGTAGGAAGTCATGATGTAGTACAACTCTGGGCTAATTTACTGGAGATTTATGAAGTACAGTGCAGCTGTAGAGAGAAAGAAATCTCAAGACAGTGTCCTTCAGAGAGCCCTAGTTCCAGCTCCATACCTGTGTATCAGTCCCTACAGGCCACCTCTCAATTTCCTCCATGACCAAATGTAAAGTAATGGTCTGCCCTTCATAGCATAGAGAAAGTTGGAGTTCTTGACACAGTCTTGTCAACGTCACCTCATTAAACTTGCTGGGTATGTTCCCATGCAGGAAGCCTCAACTATACAACTATATTGATAATTATAGTCACAATTGTCCATTTTTTATGTCTTACCATATACATGGTCCTAATAACATGGATATGTTTTGTGTGTGATTATATGAAGGAATTTTGTAATAGCTACTAAGAATGTGTTGGAATTAAGAGCAGAACTCTGAATGTTCATGATTTAAAGGTAACCAAAGCCAGGCACAGTGGCTCGCATATGTAATAACCACACTTCTAGGGCACATTCAGAAGAATTATTGTACGTTTGAGGTACACCTGATTTATTTAGAGAATCCAGAATCTTTCCCCAACTTATTTCATCTTATACTTTCAGGTCAACAGCTATCATTTAAGGGAAGTCATGACAGGAACAAAATACAGGAATGATGGAAGAATACTGCTTGCTGGTTTTTTCTCTGACTCACTCATAGGCTACCTTTCTTATAGCACTCTGGAAAACAGAGCAAGAGTCTGTCTCCAAAAAAAAAGCAAAATTAAAACTAAGTTAAACTAAAATATACTACAAATAAGATAATCAAACAGGAATGATTAATGCCACCCCAGTCCCTGTAAGTTTTACATATTTATGCATTAAGCATATACATAGGTTATATCCTAGTTAGCTTCAGCTATCAACCGGACAGAGCTTGGAGTCATTTGAAGGAGTCTCTGTTGAGGGATTACCCAGATCAGATTGGCCTGTGGGTATGCCTGAGAGGGATTGTCTTAACTGATGACTGACAAGGGAGGGCCTCACCTATTGTGAGTGGTGTCATCCCAAAGCAGGTAGGCCTGTATTGTAGAAAGCTAGCCTATTGACATCACAGTCAATTCTTAAATTCAATAATTCCCCAGACCAGGAAGCCTCATCTTTTCATAGCTCATTCCATCCTTATTTGTACAGATTCTATACAGTGAACTAGCTATGATCCACAATGGATGCAGGAAGCTAGGAGAAGGGCTTTACCCTATAAATGGAAGAGACTAACGAGTCTTGCCACTCCTGGCTCACCTCCCAGCTGTTGCCCCCCACCTACATTGTGAGCCAAAGAAAAACAGGACATTTAAGAAAAAGAGAAGGTCCCAAGGCACAAGTGAGGAATGACTTATAAAGCTGATTGAGAAAGTGGTTGGTTGAAATCTGTCTAGGGATCTGGTTGGCAACCAAAGATGCCAGGAAAAACCTGTTATCTCTGCTGATAGACATTGGTAGCAATCTACCAGTACGTCCCTATCCCCCAAATGCAGATTCTGTAACTGACTCCTTTCCTGGAGTGTCCCACAGGGCTCAATTTAGGAGTTTTCTGACCCACACCCCACATCCCCATCCTGTTTAAACTGTCTAGAATTCCTATCTCTGTACCCAACAAGATAAAGTAGCTCTCACTTGAGGTCTACCTGGGTCGTGTTTCTCAAGTTTGATGGTTTCATCTGGGACCCTGCATCTGAGAGACACACAGTTCCCTAAGCTGCTGATATTACTCCAAGATTTTGTGAACAAGAACAAACTTATGGAAATAGATGATTGTGGAACAAAATGCAAAAATTCACTTGATTTTCAGAGGAAAAAAGATTATGCATCAAAGAAAAGTAACTCTCTGGGTTAGTCAGGTTGGGTCCTCTTGTCCTACCCACACGTGGAAACCTGCTGACTCCACGGAGAACCCACGGCCTTGAGGTGGGGCATCTGACAAACATGAGCTCTTTGTTGATCCCTTCTGGGGACCTCTGTGTCTTCACCAAGACTCTTGGTGCTCTAGGCTAACACATATCCCAAGGTAATCTGGTGCAGCAGTCCTCTCAACGTAAGCAACTTTCTAGGCTCCTGCAGGACCCAATATTCATTAAATCTCTAAGGAGGGGAAAGTCTGCCACATATCTGGTAGTGGAGGGCAGTCCTGGGGGTTAGCACCAAATACTGATCATATTGAGTATCCCAAGGGTTCCTCACAAGCTCTCCGGCTCCCTCTCCTCATTTCACCCTTGGGCTGTACCTGAGCCTCTTGGAAATTCTGCTGAGCTTCACTATCCAGAATGCAAAGGGTCTGGGAAGAGCAGCTCAGGAAGGGAACTGCCCACACCTCCACAGTGCCAGCCCATCCCTCACCCCACAGTAAAGTCTAAGACTTATGCCTTGGTTTCCACGTCTGTCCCTGAACAGATTTAATCAATGTCCAACAGTAAGGCAGACCCAGGCCACCAAAGTCGTCAGAGCCGAGTGAGCAGGGATTAGATGGATGCATCTTCTTGTTTCCACTCGTTTCCTAACAGTTCTCCAAGCACAACACAGACCCAACTGACCCTGCTCCTAGTCTCATTTCAATCAGCATATGACAGCATGAGATGAGAATCCGAGACTGGAGAAGGAACTCCAAGACCGCTGAGCCCAAGCCTAGAGGTCATGAATGAAAGAATCTAGAAGTTGGAATCCTTCCATGGCCACAGGAAGAAGTGGGCTGAGAGGGAGGTCCTGAGTGAGAATTCCTGCTTTGCCAGTTAATCGGCATGCAGCCATGCATGGTTCTCTTTTTCCTCAACTGCGAGAAGGAGGTGTTGACACCTCTCTTCAGGGTTGTCATTAGGACCATAAAGGGATTTTATTTATTGTGTGGGTAACATCTATGTGTGTACACATGTGTGCAAGAACACATGCATGTACCTGTGGAGGCCAGAGGTTGGCAGCAAGTATCTTCTCAGTCTCTCTTCACCTTAGTTTTGAGGCAGGATCACTCATTGAACTTGGAACTTATGGACCCAGATGGGTTAGTTTTGAGGCAGGGTCTCTCACTGTACCTGGAACTTAAGGATTCTGCTGAGTTGGCTGGCCAGTGAGCCTCAGGAATCCTCCTGTCTGCCCTCTCAGAAGTGAAATTATAGACCTGTGTGTCTACTCCCAGATTTTTATATGGGTTCTGGGAATAAGAACCCCAGGTTTGTATGGCAGACTGAGGCATCTTCCACTCCCATTGAAAAATAAGTTAGAAGCACAGATGTAAAACAGTCCAAGGGGAAAAGGCACACCAATCCTCTGAGGCCAGGTGGTAAGCTGAAGACACAAGCACACAGGATCTCATCCCCACTATCAACAAGGAGCTTGGAATTGGCCCCAAAATCACCCTAAAGCCAAAGGGAAGAGAAACTCCATGAGTTCTCAAGCTTGGTAACTACACAATTACAGGATGACAGCAAGCCGTTCCCATCTCAAGCCTTACTCCGCAGCCACAATGATCAGGCAGCAGTACAAGGAGAAACCTGTAGATATACAACCGTGAAACAGAATGAAGAACCGATAGACCCACAAGAGGACAGCCAACTGGCTTTTGACAGAGACTGCTCAGAAGAGGAGAGATGTGGTCCAAGAACAGTGAGAGTGCTGGGCGGTGGTGGCACACGCCTTTAGTCCCAGTACACGGGAGGCAGAGGCAGGTGGATCCCTGTGAGTTCGAGACCAGCCTGGTCTACAAGAACTAGTTACAGGGCAGGCTCCAAAACTACACAGGGAAACCCTGTCTCAAAAAACAAAACAACAAAAAACAAAAACAAAACCAAAAACAGTGAGAGGTAAGAAAGCAAGACCTTGACTCAATCCTCATATCTACAGAAAACTTAACACAAAAATGGAATAAAATTACATGTTAAAATTTAAAATGTAAAAAAAATTAAAAAGAATTTTACAAGATGACACAGGAGAAAAAAGTACTTGGTAATGATGATTCAGTGAAGGGGTCTTAGGTATAACACCAAAAGAAGGATCCAGAACACTGAAAGCCCTAATAAATGTAAACCAGATGTGGTAACACATACTTGTTACCTAAGCAATTTGGAAATGGAATCCAGAGGATTGGGAGTTCCAGGCCAGCCTTGGCTACATCGTGAGTTGAGGTCAGCCTGGCCTACAGGAGACTAACAAAAACAAAGGCTGGGGTTGTATATGGCAATGAACAAGAAACCCTGCCTCAAACAATGTGGAAGTTGAGGACTGACACCCAAGGTCCTTTGACCATTCTGTGCTCACACTTGAGCAGGTGTATACACATGAACACACAGAGAGACTAATAATTGGAAGTCATCAAAATTAATGATTTCTCTATAAAACAGTTTTAAACGATTTTTGAAAAACCAACCTACTGATTTAAAGACAAAATGTTCAGACCAAATACCCAACAAAGGGCTTGTAGCTGGCATACAAGACAAACTTTTAAAACTACACAACACCAAAGGAAAACGACAGCGTGCAGGATCGACAAACACATGAACAGAGGTTCAAGCTTGATCCTGCCAGCGATGAATAAAACACAAATTAGGACACAATAAGATGCCACTGCACATCTATTAGAAGTTTTACAAAAAGGAGTGACAATATCAAATGCTGTCAAGCAGCCAAACAGGTGTAAGGTGAGATGACCATTCCAGGAAATAGTTGGGAAGTTCCTTTTTTAAAGTATTGTGCAACACACCACCCAGCAACACGCCATGGCATTCGCCCTAGAGTAATTATGAGCTATGTCCACACAAAAGCCTATACACAATCACTCTTGCAGACTTATCTGAACTAGTCCCAAATGGGAAATAAGCCAAAATCCCTTCAGTAAGCGAACATATGTAAACAATGTATAGTACATCCATACCTTGGCATACTTCAGCAGTAAAAGGGGATCAACTCTCGAGACATGTAACAGTTTGGATGGAATGGAACTCAAGTACATTGTCCTGAATGCAAACAACTGATTTTCAAAAGGTCACATGTTACATGATCCCATTCATATAACATCCTTCAAATAATGCAATCAGAGAGATGGAGACTAGATTGATGCTAGGGGCTAGGGACAGCAGTGAGAGGATGAGACTATCAACAAGCTGGTACAGGGAGTTCTCTGCGGTGGGTGGTGAAGCACTTCTGTATCTTCAGGCGGGCGGTGCCGGCACAAATCTATGTGTGATAAAACAATACGGGACTGTATGTGCACGAGATAGCAATGTCAATTTCCTGCTTTCGATATGCTTTGGGATTACCATTGTTTTGTGACATGGAACCCTGGGAGAAAGTGGGTGAAGGATACACGGGACCTCCAAGACTAGCTTTGCTAGGAACCTGTCATCGGTTCAAACCAAAAACAATTTTCTAAAAGATCTACACCAATCAAGTTGTGTCTGGTACTAGCAACGTGTGACTTTCTCATGGGGTGACAACTGCCTGTGTAGGTGCTATGGGCATAAACAAGGACAAACTCACACAGTAGTCACTTCTGCACAGCGCTCCTTGAGGAAACAAGGGTAGACTCTAGAAAGTCCATGAACAACAGAGAATAGCCCCTTAATGGCTCTCTGAGGGGTCCAGGAAGCTCCCTAGCCTCTGAGTCTCCCCATCCGTGTCCTCTCAATGTGCCCCTCCATATGGTGCAGCCCATGCCTCTACAGATAAAGAGGCTGTCACAGTGTGGTTAAAACCATGGCGTGGGATAAAGGCAAGCAAGAACCGGAAGAGGGAGAATGGGGCGTATGGAGTCGGAGGCCTCTGAGCTTCCCCTACAAACAGGTAGCTGATAACACGGTGAGACAAGAGAAGGTGAGGAGAAGTCTGCCCCTCATCCCAACAGCCCAGGCTGGGTCTCCTGGCATGGAAAAAGAGATAGTCATGTCACAATCAGGAAAGATGAAAGAGGCTCTCTGCCTGCAGAAATGTAAGT
Organism: Mesocricetus auratus; assembly: GCF_017639785.1. Lineage (NCBI taxonomy): Eukaryota > Metazoa > Chordata > Mammalia > Rodentia > Cricetidae > Mesocricetus > Mesocricetus auratus. Next base: position 41,252,181 of record NW_024429267.1, on the reverse strand, counting down.
TGTTCTCATTTGTTCTGTGTTGGGAAGAGAAAAGCTATGGAGGGCTTTGAGCATCGTCCCAGAGAGGATCCCAATGTCCTATCACCCGGGAAGCCACCAATCCCCATCCTTCCTTCTCCCTACTCTCCTAAGCTTGCCAAGATGGCCTCCTGAGAACAGAATACCTCTCTGAATGCTAGAGAAATGCGCCCCCTGGAGGGAAGTGGGTGAGTCTTCGTTTGCTGTTCTTCGGTGCAGGGAGTCCATTTCCCGGGAGTGGACTAGATTGCTGGCATGCTGTCCTCGATTCTGGAAACCAAGAAGCGATGCTCAAGATGCCTCCCCAGGCTTTGGGAGTAAGAGACCTCAGAAGTTACAGACTCAGGCAAAAAAAAAAAAAAAAAAAAAGGGTCCGTTTCCACCATTTGTGCTCCTAGTCCTCTCAAACCAAGGGCCCTTCCTTCCTCTCTTCCCACTGTTTTCCACCGGGTGCCCCTACACCCCTCAATGGGTGTGGCTTTTCCTCAAGTTTGGCAGCCATCACCAGCAGACCACTCCCCCTATAAGATAATCTCAGCTAGACTCCAAAAAGATGTTTCACTTTAGAGAGCCTCAGACCTGTCTGAGGCTGCCCTCCTAAGGACTCAAAGCAAATGCTGTCCTACCCTGGGATCTCTGAAGGAACCTGTTTTTAATTTGGAGTCCTGGGGCTATACTAAGTCAGTTGACAGTGATTGTTTGAGCAGGTTCCCAGCTTCCTAAGAATCTTGTAAACCAGATCTCAGGAGATGTCTCCTGCAGGAGGGGGGTGTGAAAATTCACCCCAAGGGCTTGGGAGATAGTTCAGTGGCAGAATGCTTTCTTGTACAGGCCTCTGAATTCCACCTACAAAACCAAAAAAAAAGGAAACAAAACACTTCCAAAGGGCTAAGGGGATAGCCCAACCTATAAAGTACTTACATTGTATTTCCAGGGCTCTTTTGATCCTAATACTAGGTAGACATCAGAGAAGCCCTGGGGGTCCAGCCAGCCAAGCCTAAGTAGTGAGTTTCAGGACAGTTAAAACCCTTTCTCAGGGGAGATAGGTGTTCCTGAAGATGATACTGTAGGCTGTCCTCTGACCTCTGCATATCTGTGCATATGTGTCCACTTGTGTATACACACACACACACAGTACAAAAAAAAATTCCCTAAGAGTTTCAAGGCTCTTTCACTGAGCATTACGAAGAGTGAAGAGGCAGCAGCTGGTTAGCATTCAGGGTGTCTGTCTGGGTACCACTGTATCTCCCTCCTGGATATCTCCCAGACCTGGAGAAAGTACTGTCAACTGTGCTGTTGCCACTTAATGGATCTAGAATAGAAGGTGTGGTACCAATGAGGGGCTGGGTAGAACAGTTTTTTGCTCTCCAGCTGCTCCTGCCTCATTTCTCTCCCTGCCGACCCTTCCTGGTTCTATGAAGCCTTGCTTTCCTCATGAATAGATTGGTAATACTATCCACCTGGTGGAATTGGAAAGCAGATGGAATGTGGGTACAAAACTCTCAAAGTCTGTCCATTCACAGGACTCAACTACTGTTAGCTATTATTTGTCGATATTATTATGAGTATTATGGTGAATACTATTAACAGTAGCTGTTAAGTAATAACTGTGCATCATGGAATAAGTGGGACAATGTTTCCTCTCTTTTTTTTTTTTTTTTTTTTGACACAGGTCTCATGTAGACGAGGCTGCTATGTAGACAATGAAGACCTTTAACTTCTAATCCTCCTACCTTTATCTCCTGAATTCTGGGATTACAGGACCACTATGCCCAGTTTTTTTTCTTATTTTCATTATGTCTTTTTACTTCTAAACAGTTTTAAAGATTCCTTTTTTGTTTAAAAATTTTTGTACAATGTATTTTGATCATGTTCCCCTCCCCGATTCCTCCCAGATCCTGCCCAACTCCCTCCCTACCTACCCAACTTCTTGTTCTTTCTCCCTCTCTCTTTAAAAACACACACACAAACGCAAAACTGAAAATCAAAACAAATGAAAATCAATAAACCAAAAAATGCCCAAACTAAATAAAAAGCCTACAAAAAAATAAACAAACAAAAAATCATGGAGCCCATTTTGTCTTGTCCAGCTACTGGACATGGGGTCTGCCTTGACGTGTGGCTGATATTCCTGTGACATTCCGTTAAAGAACACCGATTTTCCCTTTGCTGGTACATACCAATTGTAAATAGCATCTTGGTTAGAGATGGGGCCCACTCCCCCCTCTCAGTGCTGGGGCCCCATCCGGCTTGAACCTGTACAGGTCCACAATGTGGTGCTGAGGTTGGAAATCAGGGGCTCCTAAATGACACTGGAATGTGCAGTCTTGTTTATAGACTCAAGAACTTGTCTCACTTGGCAATCACCCTGGGGAGACCCTTTCCACTCTTACTCCAGGTAGTTCTTTCTGAGGTGCATGGGTGGGAACTGTTCATGACACCCACTTTTTAAAGAAAGGATCCCAGAGGCCCAAGAAAGGTGAGCCATGTTCCCTTCTTTAAAGTGAGTGGCAGGGATGGGGCATGGATCTTGTCCTCAGACTTTACCCCTCTCCTGAACCAGGTGGAACATGGGGTTTACAGCAACTTCATTCTTGATAATCCATCCCAGTGACAAAGATTCTAGCAAAACCTCATGTCCCTTGTTTCCTTCCCCCATGTCACTTGGGTCACCTTTTCCCTACTGGAAAAGTATAGGGCAGTCACCCAACCTGTCATCAAGAGGAAGAAATCTCCCTTCAGATAGCAAAGCCCCAGACATAGCTTTGTCAAGAAGGAAAAGCTAGGGGGATTCTCCATTGGAAGTGTGCCTGGGGTCTCCTGGAATAACCAGGCTTTGGTTTATAGGGATGCCAAGGTGGGGTCTCTCCTAATTGCCTGTCGACTGATACTTATTATCCACCAAGCAAAGAGATATTTTAACAGAATCAAGCAAAACTCCTGACTGATAGATAAGAGCACTTAACTCCCTTCAGAGGCCAACTGGCCTGGGTCCAGGTCTCTGGCTTAAATCTCAGGCATGTGAAAGTTTTGTCTTCTTATATCTTCTCAAAGAGTTTGCTACCATCCACTTATTTTGGGGATTAGGGGATAACTCTACATGGTCATTCTTGAACTCTACAGCTCATTTTTGTCACCCTCACTGTCAGGAATCCTGGGACAGCCACCCCTCCCACCGTTCTTGGGGAAACTCAGAGAGTCCTCCCTCTCCAATCCTGCCACAAACCCATTCCTTTGAGACACACAACCCTTGCACACACCCTTTCCTTCTAATTCCTCAGTTAAAAATATAAAAAATAAAAATCTTCACAATTCTCCAAGTCCCTCTAAATTGGTAAAACCAAAATAACACGTGTTATTCCCATCCAGGTCTGGCTAAAAAGGGGGAGACCTGAGGATTGTTTTCAGTTATCTTCCATTTTCTGTGTTATTAATATTCCAAGGGGAAAATCGTTGCAACTTTTTAAAACTCTGGTGGGGGAAGGAACCAAAGCAGAGGTCTCCACAATGAAGCCTAGCTCCACCAGTAACAGCCTGAGGTAAAGCGTGTAGGTGGCAGGCCCTCTGACTTCCGAGTCTTTTTCTGTTAGACACATACAGCCTGCCCACGGTGCCCCGAACCTTCCTTGTAAGGTCTAGATACCCCATAGTGTCCCGCTGGTTGCATCTAAGGGAGGATTGTGGGAAATAATCTCTCAGCACCGTACTCCTGCCTAACCCTGAGGTGCCTGGACATAGGTTCTTTAGCCTCCTAACTTCCATAGGGTCATTTGGCTCTCACAGGAGGTGCCTTCTTCAGGAACCCCTCCCCCATTCTAGGTCCCTCTAGACCTGTGAGAAAGTGGACCTCACCTTTGACCCTTATCAAAGAAAGCATTGCATTCTCATCCTTACACTTCCCAACACCCCATTTTTTTCTTCCCTGATTCCTGTAACTCAGGCTGCAGGCACCTCCTATGACCTTTCTTAATAAACCTCGAGCTCCTGCGGTTTTCTTGAGGTCATTTCCAGACCAGAAGAGTTAGGGGATTTCTCAAAGCTTCAGGGAGCTTTGCAGCCAGGTAGCAATCTGGTCCGTGACAACTGCAAATATGAAAGCCTGCCCAAGGAAAGCATGCTTCTGTGGTCCACCTGGAACGCGCTCTGACTTGCGGCATCTCAGGGTGCTTACAGCCTGTTGCCCACTGGCGTCCTCAGGATCCACTCCTTAAGGAAGAACGTGGCCATGACTGAGACCCAAAAGATTTCCCTGAAGGTGTTGTTTTTCCATGGAAGAACAGGATAGCTCCCTCTGAGTGAAAGTTCATCTATTCTTCTGGCTATTATTCCCCAGGAGAACCTGTGAGTTTACACGCGCGCGACACACACACACACACACACAGAGAGAGAGAGAGAGAGAGAGAGAGAGAGAGAGAGAGAGAGAGAGAGAGAGAGAGAGAGAGAGAGAGAGAGAGAGAGAGAGAGAGAGAGAGAGAGAGAGAGAGAGAGAGAGAACACGCTATCGCTATCGCCCTGTAGTCGCCCTTTCATACTCCCTGCCAGGTCCCAAGGATGTGGCACCCGGCAGAGAGAAGCGAGCCGGGTGCACTCAGAGCTCCCGGACAGGACTCATTGACGCCATAGGTTGCAGTCGCCTGAGTCTACTCACCTTAATGTTGCTGAAGACCGAGCGGGAGCAGCGTCTGGCTGGGACCGAGGAGGTGCCGCTGCCCTGGCGCGCTCCGAGTTTGGGCAGGAGCCCCATCCTGACAGAGGCGACGGCCCCTGACCCGGCCCAGGCAGTAGCAACAGTCCGGGGGGCAGATTCTGCGGGACTTCGGCGCTTCGGGATGCAACGGTGGCAGCCAGGAGAAGGGGAACGCGCCGCGGGAGACTAAGCAAGAGAGCGAGCGCTCCGAAGTTTTTATAAGGGGTGATGAAACAAACGCGCTCTCCCTCCTCCCTCTCTTCCTCGGGTGTCAGAGGTGCTGCAAACCCCCGCCCAGCCGCTGTCGCCTCTACATGCAGGTGTCTTGGGCCCTGCTGTCGCGGCTGCAGAAGCCTAGAAGCTCTAGGACTCAAGCTGGTGAGCCCCGGCTGCCTAGGAAGTCCCGCAGGCCCGGAGGTGGCACACGGGGAGATGGCAGGTCCCCGAGGAAGAGACCACCGCGGATGGACGAGACAGGAGGCTGCAGGTCAACGGAGACTTGGTGGGGTAGAGAGTGAGCACAGCACTAAGGGAAAGGGTGGGGAGTTGGAAGGGACCCGAGGGGCGCGGGGTCTCCAAGTGGTGGAAGTGAGAGAGGAGCCTTGGCGGCTCTTGGGTTTATCCAGAGCCCTGCTCTGCGTGTCTGCACTCGCTCCGCAAACCTGGGCCCTCAGTTCCTCGGTTCCGGTGATGGCTCGGAGACTCGCCGCCCAAGCTCTGTTTGTGCTGAGGACTGATTTATATTTAAACTGCTCTTTGCGCTGCAGAGGAGGGTGGGAAGGCGTAACAAGGTGGAGAGGTGGGGGCCGCCCCAGGGCTGGGCTCGAACTCACTGGAAAGGAGCCAAGGTAAACTGCAGGCGCTGTCGAGTGTCAGCGGGTCTGGCCTGAGTGTTGGGGGTTGGGACAAAGGGAAGCGTTCCTCTGACAGGATTGCCCCCGCACTGACCTCTGCAAGACTGGAGTGAGCAAGGTTTTTTCCCCATACTGGACTGGAATCTTAGAGAGAGAAAGAAGGTGAGCCTTTTCCGGAAAAAGCCAAAAGATCCAGCAGAAGCGCTTAAGGCAGTTCGGCGAAGGAGTCCTCTTTCTAGCCTCCTACTCCAGTGTCCTCTCTTGCAGTCCAGCCCAGGAAAAGATGCCCCTCAATACCGGGGACAGAGGCTGGGTGAAGGGTGGCACACAGTGCCTTATTTTTATCCAAGATCGGATGCTTGTCCAATTTCTGTCTGGCCTGGCGCTCTGGAACTTCTTCCAATGTACCTACAGACCAAGGGCTCTGGACAGGGCAACATGCAGAGGCTGTTGGACAGTGGACAACTTCTGATTGCTTTGTTCACCTGCAGAGGTATGTACAGACCGATCTTCCAGACTGGCAGCAAGCTTGATCACCATTCTGTCTGTCCCTGGTAAGGTGGAACACGCAGACAGATATCCAGAGTTGGAGGTGACGCTCAGTTTACACTGGACACAGATGACCACACCCATGGTGGGTTGTACCTGATGCTCTGCAGAGTTCATGTACCACCCACGTTAGATCTAAGTGATAGGTGCTTTGAGGATCTGGACTTTGCAGGTGAGGGTGCTGGTAGAGTCAAATGGAGAGGGACCAAAGACCACATCGCTGGAGACCCTGAGCTCAGCTTTGCCTGACAAAGCCCAGCCATGAGCACTTTTGTGTGAGGGAGTGGAGGGTGGAGAGGCCAGAAGACAGTCCCAGGTATTATTTCTCAGATGTCACTCATCTTGGTTTTGAAAGAGGTACTCAGTGGCTTAGGGTTGGAGGGGGGCAGAAAGCCCCAGGGGTCCACCTGTCTCTGCCTCCTCAGCCCTGATGTTATAAACCATGCCACCATGACTCACTTTCTTTGATTACATGGGATTGAACTCAGGTCCTCCTGCTTGTAAGGCAGGTACTTTATTGACAACAATCTCTCTAGCCCCAAGCACTTATAAAGTTGTCTAGTACAGCAATGTCACCTCACACTGGAGCCTCTAAGTGGTTAGAATTTCTTCCTCAATGTGTGTGGCCTTCCCATGCTCTTCTAGTAGACTCCCAGGGCGAATCCACCTCTCCTGTGTTTATGCTGCCCTGGTATCAGAGCCAGTGTGTCACCTCCAAAGGAAGTGTTTATTCAGAAATGTTATCAGTACAGTTTGA